>NC_060887.1:4628183-4818629 GCF_014805685.1 Silurus meridionalis | reverse complement strand
ATTCACGGTCTCTTGGAGCTTTTGAATGTCCTCCAGTAGCTTCTGGTATCTCATCAGATGATCTCTCTTATGCTCTGCTCTATCCTTCTTCTCCTCACAGTGATTAAGAGAATCCTGGGGCTCTCTGATGGTCAGAAGCGGTAAGTTGATCCTCTCATTCATGTCTAGTTGGTCCTTCTTGCTTTTCTCCTCCCATTTATTTCTCTTAAATTCCAAACTGGCCTCGAGCTGAGCAACACGTTCCTGCAGTTGCTTTTGTTCTGTCACACAGCTCTCTCTCACGTTCTACAGATTTCTCCTGTTCCTCGTGGAGTTTCAGGAAGACTGGAGCTCGGTGATGTTCTGGAGGTGTGTGTCGTTTCTATGATTTATGTTCTGTTCACGCTGCTTTCGCTCCATAGCTAAAGTAGCCTCCAGAGTGCACCTTCTGTACCAGAATGGCTTTCTCTTCTTTCTCTTCTGTTATCTTCTCTATCATCAGATTAAGAAATGCATCCCAATCTGTAACTCCTTTCTGCATGTGCTCCAGACGAGTTTCTCAAAGTGGAAATATGATCATTATTTCACGTTAGTTGAGTATAAAGACAAAAACTTTTAGTCTAATGTAAGCTGTGTCTTTCTGGTTCGAAGCTCGTATCACAACAGCAGAAGCCACTGCAGTTTTGGATTCTGAGTATACAGTGGAACCCGGTTATCTCGCCCTCGGTTACCTCGACAACCCTATTAAGTCGACATTTTTTAAGTGGAACCGCCAAATTCTCGCTTTTTCTAAGCATTTTTTATCGGTTATGTCGATATGTCTTTTTTATGTCGCCGAACCCTAATATCTCGAGCACAAGGGGGGAAAAATTTGCCATTTAACGTTGGTTTCTCGGTGCAGCCGCAGAAGAACTCATGAAGTGGCGGAAAGATCAAGTCTTACAGCTGCTACAGGTGTTTGTATTGTATACTGGTGAATCTCTGCTGTTAGTTAGTGCACATATGCCTTTTGTTGTTAAATGTTATGCGATGAACTGGAGGCGAAAGCCGGTCTTTGTATGAACGTGGGATGACCAGCAAAAGCATAGAATGAACACCGGCTGTATCGGGGAGAGGGAGGGGGGTGTGTGTGTGTGTGTGTGTGTGTGTGTGTGTGTGAACTGGTGCGCTTTGGGAAGAAAAGCGCAGCCGTTAAGAGAGTGCTGGTGGGAAGCCACGTACCGGGATCCGCTAAACAAGCACCATATATGCGCGATTAAAGCCCGGAGCTTCAGAGAAAGCGGCCGAGAAAGCACCTGACACACTGAAGGGGGCCGAAGGGGGCGTGGCAGGTGGATTCCTGACAGATAAACATGTACTGTATGTATTTTTATAGCATGTCTTCATCAAACAAATCGCAGCAATGCTGTTGTGTAAAAAAAACCTTCAAAAACACGTGCATGCACATTCTCATTTATTAACACACATCATGTACATAAAGAAATTCCAAGCATGTTAATATATTGCCGCCATTTTGATTTTCGTTTATCTCGATTATCGGTTATCTCGATGCTTTTGGCGACCCCTAGAACATCGACATAACCGGGTTCCACTGTATTATTCAGCTTGTTTTGTTCTTTATTTCAGAAATGCTCAAATCAAATCAAATCAAATTTTATTTGTCACATACACATACATACAGGGTACGACATGCAGTGAAATGCTTTTAACGACGGTCCGGCATGAGGAATAAAAAAGGGTAAAAAGGGGATAAAAATATAAATATAATAACAAAATTTAAAGAAAAATATAGTAAGAAAAGGCAGATAAATAAAGATATCAGGATATCTAAATATATATGTATATATACATACATTACATATATACTTATATATACACATACACGGAAAATATTTTTATGGCAGTGTGCAGTTAACCAGTAAACAACAGTAAACATTAAACGAGTTAGGCATGTTTTGATTGTCCATAAGTGTCCATGTGCAGTAAGGTGTGGTGTAAAGTGTCCTTGTGCGGAATGTTAGGCATGTTTTGATTGTCCATAAGTGTCCATGTGCAGTAAGGTGTGGTGTAAAGTGTCCTTGTGCGGAATGGTGTGGTATAAAAAAAAGAATATAAGAAATATGAAATAAATATGAAAAAGAAAAATGAAAATATGAAAAGTAAAGTGCACTGTGCTGTGCAGGTCCAGTGTATAATGTGCCGTATACGAAAAGTGTGATTGTGCAGGGGAAAAAGTGTGATGATGGAAAGAGTGGGCCAGTTCTTAGATCCTGGATGTTTCCTGGTTTAAACTCGAATGGCCTGCGGAAGAAGCTCCTCCTCATTCTCTCTGTGGTCGCTTTCAGGAGCGGAAGCGTTTCCCAACGCAACAGAGAAAAGAGTCCATTGTTGGGATGGCTGAGGTCCTTCACGATTTTCCTGGCTCTGGTCCTGCACCGCATGCTGTAGATGTCCTGCAGGTCAGGAGCTCGGTGTGGATGGTACGTTCAGCTGAACGCACCACCCTCTGGAGGGCTCGTCTGTCCTGCATGGTGCTGTTCCCGAACCAGGAAGTGATGCTACCCGTCAGAACACTCTCAATAGTGCAAGTGTAAAAAGTCTTAAGCACCTGAGAGGGTAGTTTAAAGTCCCTTAAGCGTCTCAGATGGTACAGACGCTGCCGGGCCTTCTTCACCAGGGTGTTGATGTGACAGGACCAAGACAGGTCCTGTGTGATGTGAACACCCAGGTACCGGAAACTGTCCACTCTTTCCACGGAGTCCCGCAGATGTTTAGCGGTTGGTATGACCGCTCCTGCTTCGTGCTGAAGTCCACGATCAACCCCTTAGTCTTGCTGACGTTCAGGAGAAGGTTGTTCTCCTGGCACCATCTCTCAGGTTTTAACCTCCTGTAGGTAGGCCGTCTCGTTGTTGTTGGAGATCAGGCCCACCACAACGGTGTCGTCAGCAAACTTGATGATGGATGTGGAGTTGGAAGTGGCCACACAGTCATGTGTGTACAGCGAGTACAGCAGGGGGCTCAAAACACAACCCTGGGGGGCTCCAGTGCTGAGGGTGAGGGTGGATGAGGTGTGTTTTCCCACCCGTACAGCTTGTGGTCTGTCCGTCAGGAAGTTAGAGATCCATTGACACAGCGGCAGGCTGAGTCCCAGGACCTCCAACTTAGAGGTGAGTGTGGAGGGAATTATGGTGTTGAACGCTGAACTGTAGTCCACGAACAACATCTTTGTGTAATTCCGTTTCTTTGGTCCAGGTGGCTGATAGTTGTGTGGAGAAGATGTGCAATTGCGTCCTCAGTTGAACGGTTCTGACGGTACGCAAACTGTAGTGGGTCCAGTGTGACCGGTAGTGAGGCAGTGATGAAGTCTCTGACCAGTCTCTCAAAGCACTTCATTACTACTGAGGTCAGAGCTACAGGCGATAGTCATTTAGGCAGGCGGGCTGGGGTTTCTTCGGGACAGGGACAATAGTGGACTGTTTAAAACATGAGGGACAACAGACTGTTCCAGAGAGAGGTTGAATATCTCAGTGAACACCGGTGCTAGCTGGTCAGCGCAGGCTTTCAGAACCCGACCTGTGATTCCATCTGGTCCTGCTGCCTTCCTGGTATTCACTCTCTTGAATGCCCTCCTCACGTCATGCTCTGAGATGATGAATGTGTTTACCTCTCTGGCTCTCTCAGCGTGCATGCTGGTTGTGCCACTAGCGCCGCTAGCGTGGTTAGCTGCAGCCTCGAAACGGCGTAAAAGGTGTTTAGCTCGTCTGCCAGAGAAGCGTCCGCATTCACCATTCTGGAAGATGGTGTTTTATAGTCCGTTATTGTCCTTAGTCCCTGCCACAGGCTCCTGGAGCCACCTTGTTGGAACTGTGACTCCAGTTTCCTCCCGTAGCGCCGTTTTGCATCCTTCACCGCTCTGCGAACACTGTAGGATGCAGCCTTGTACTCCTCCATGTCCCCGGTGGTGAGCCCCGTGTTGTAGGCAGCGGAGCGGGATCTCAGAGCGTCGCGGATGGTTTTATCCACCCACGGCTTCTGGTTAGAAACGTTCTGATAGTGTTTTTGCACCGTATCATCCGTTAGTTTCGATGAATCCCACAACCGCTTCCGTAAACACGTTGGCGTCATCAGAGCTGCGCGAAACATGTCCCAGTCTGCGTCATCCAAAGCGTCCTGCAGAGCGGCCACCGATTGGTCAGTCCAGCGCGCGACCTCCCTCTGAACCGGAGCTTCCTGTTTCAGCCTTTGTTTGTAAACAGGCATGAGGAAGATGGAAGCATGGTCCGATTTCCCAAACGGTGGACGTGATTGTGCCTTGTAGCTGTTCTTACATGTTGTGTAGCAGTGATCCAGTGTTCTTTCGCCCCTAGTGGGGCAGGTGATGTGCTGATAAAAGTTCGGGAGTGCGCGCTTGAGGTTGGCACTGTTGAAATCTCCGACCACAATGAGCGCAGCGTCGATGCTGTGTTTGTTGTTGCGTTAATGACTCATGTAAGTCCCATACTGCAGTGTCCGTGTCCGCTTGAGGTGGAATATAAACGGCACTGACTATGACCGAGCTGAATTCCCGAGGTAGATAGAAGGGCCGACATTTGATGGTCAGTAGTTCCAGGTTTGGTGTGCAGGAGCGTGAAAGAGGAACAATGCTCGCGCTGTCGCACCAGTGGTTGTTCACCATCAGACACACTCCACCTCCTCTTGACTTCCCCGAATCCAGTGTTCTGTCCATGCGGTAAACCGAGAAAAACTCGGCCGGCTGGATGGCGTGGTCCGGTACCGCTGGGTTCAGCCATGTCTCGGTGAAGCAGAGAAGGTTGCAGTCCCGAATGTCTCTCTGGAACTTGACCCTTGCCCTGAGGTCGTCGAGCTTGTTCTCCAGTGACTGGACGTTGGCTAACAGGATACTAGGTAAGGGAGCGCGGTGTGCGCGTGCCCTCAGCCTGTTCCTGACGCCGGCTCGTTTCTCGCGGACGCCGATGCGGTCGCGTCCTTTGTTCTCCTCAGGATCTCTCGGCCAGCATGGGTCCGGGTTTAAAAGCGGGAAAGGTGAGTGCATTGTACACCAATAGATATAAGAGTGTCTCTGTCATATCTAATGGTGTCCATCTTGTGTAGATGGAAATAAAACTAATTAAATAAAAGTATAAAATAAACAAAAAGAAGAACCGTAGCGGAGCAGTCGTGACGGCAGCCGACCTCACCGGCGCCGTCTTTGTCCCTTGTGATATATTCAGTTTGTGCTGCTCTGACTTTAATAAAATAGTGTTTAAACATGACTTTGTGTTTAAGTCAGTTTTGTGTTTGTAGACCATAACACACAAAAGGGCATTAATGGGAACATTAAAGAAGGTTCTTTAAAAAAGTAACTAAAAAGTTACTTTTAACAGTAACGCATTACTTTTTGAATGAATTAACTAGTAACTGTAACTAGTCACTATTTCTTAGTAACCAGCACAACACTGGGCACGAGTTTGTCCATCTTTTATTCTCCAGACGTTCAACTGTAGTCCACGGCACGTATATTTTCTGGAATTAGACTTTGAGAAAACTCAGGTAAAATTTACTACATGACCACCCACATGAACCACAATAGACTTGTACATATTTTCCTGTATTTTATTGTCTATTATGGTGTTGTTCTGGTTGTTGTTCTGATCTTTGGTGATCATGATGTACTAATATACTGCAGCACTTCATGTGTTACTGTCTTTTACAATCAACTGCATTAACATAAAGAACAGATCATTAGAAAGAACTTTTTTGTGTATGATATTGTGTATTAATGTATTTTTGCGCATGGTAGTTGTACATTGCATCACTTTTCAAGCTACTATCTCTTATTATATGTTACGTTAACGACAAACAACAACAGATTCATGTATCTTAAAAACTAAATTCTCATACGTGCATTACATTTACATTAATGTTTTTTCCTGAGCTCATCAGTGCAGTATGTTGCATCACTTTCATGCTGTCGTCTATTATGATGTACAATATTACAAACAGCAGCAGCAGATTCATAGATCTTTAAAGAAACTGTTGTACATGCATTACCTTCCTGTGTTTGTTTGTTTGTTGGTGTTTGTTTCACACAAGGCTTTAGAGGACGACGAGTGAACTTGTCGGTGGACCACAGAAACGTCTTTGTGGATTCCACCCTCCTAAAGTGTTCATTTCAGACTTTCAGGTGATCATCTCTTTCATGTCACGTCACTGTAGACCTGCACAACTATATTTGTGACCACACTCATGTGCTTTAAATGTCATCTGCTGTGGGATACAGAAATAATTGTTGCAATATTTATTTTTAATATTCTCTCTTTAGCGCCCTCCAGAGTTTCCTCACGCACCGGCACAACTTTTCTTTGCGTCCACACGAGTTCACTTTCTGGGCGACGCGTCTTCCACCGGCGCTCGTCTGCGCTTATTTCCCCTTCAGCGACCTTCCGCTCGTCTCTCTGCTTGGTGTCTCTCTCTGTTGGAGGTTCTCTTGTCTCTCCTCTTTATTGGCGTCACCAGACTGAAACAGAGCACTGATTAGTCTCATCAGCTGCAGGTGTTTCTTACCGCTCGTGCCGTCCGGCTCCACCTCCACTCGCGCACCGCTGCTACAGTTTACATCCCTAATCATATAGAACAATATCTGCTTTATCTATTCCCATTTCTCATCCAGTGATCAAATAGTGGAAGCACTGAGATCAGTGTAAAAGACTTTGGTTTTTGCTCAAGTGTGTTAAAGTGTGTTATATTTATAGATCTTCATTTCACTTCACTTCTGCCCTCAGACTCTCACTAGTGTACAGAGATGATTGTGGATTAAACATATTAATGTGTGAATGTTAGATTTTCAATGTTTCTTATTTAGATCTGTAAAAAATACCAAGACTAAAAGGTAAATAAAACCTGTGTTCCACACTCTTTATTGTTCTTTTACCAGGTCGTAAGTGTTCCACCTGCTGCAAGTGTTCCACCTGCTTTACTCCACTCCTACTGCTGTAGCGCCCCCTACCTCCACCCCCACCATTATACAGCCTGCACTTTTATGTAATTTTAAAAAGACCTTTATATGTCATTATCATTATTATGTTTAAGTTTATAATATACAATATGTGTCTTTACAGCCTGGATTTCAAAGTCCATCTCCTTCATCCACTCCTTCATCTGCATCCAGTCCTTCATCTGCATCCGGTCCTGCTGTTTCTTCCAGTTCTGCTCCTTTAACCATTTCTTGCTGGTGTTGTGAGCGACTCATTTTACTGTTTTTGTGTGGATTTACTACTATTATAATCTATAGTTATTTATGATTAGGTTGTTGTTTTAATCCCAATTAGTGATTTTTTTATCATTGTACTTGATTATATCTATTGTTAAATAACCTTTAATATATACATAGTTTTGTAATATTTGTATTTTGTGTGTTTGCATCTATTATAATTTATTATTTGATATTTTGTAGCATTTTCAGTAATTAAAAATAATGTTTTATCGTTCATAAAACAGTGACTCATTAATTATTCTGTGAACCTGCTGAACCCATTATCATCATTATTATTATTATTAAGTAGAATATAAATAAAAACATGTCCCATATAATAAACTTGTGTTAAAAATGTTAAAGGTTAAATAAGTACATTAAGAAAATGAATATACATCCATTTTATGCCCCTTTATTGGAAAACTCACAAATTCACACAGTCAAATCACACAGATATTAATTAACATGAGTGACAAGTATTTTCATTCACATCAGTATTTTTGTGCACTATTGGGGGATTTCAGCAGTGTCTGAGGTGGGATTCGAACCAGCAGCATTTACATCAGAGATTCTCCCTGGGAAGCAGATAAAAAGGCAGTTTGCTATCAAATATATACATCAATCTGCCAAAAACCATAACAAATGTCCATCATCTTTCCATTTCCTTTCTCGTTTTCCTCTATTCCCTTCTTTTCCCTCTTCCCACCCCTTAACAGACTATTGATCTCCAGCTTCACACAGCTCACATCCTCAACTCTGTCTCACACTGCCCTCTAGCGGCACTATCAGGACGTGCTTTATGCTCCATTCTGTACTAATGTGACTTCTGTTTGTGTTTTTAGCAGTGATTCTCAATCTTTTTCTGCCATTTACCACTTCAGAGGGGTGGGTTTTTAAACGCACCTGTCCTCCGTCACCTCAAAAAAGTATATTGAAATTCTAAAAGTTAAAAAAATTCTAATTTATTGAACTATCCAATTCTAAATGAACATTAACTAGCATTAAAAACAAAAATAGAGAAAATAAAGGTGTAGTTGTGATATCACTTGGACTTTCAGTCTGTGCAAAATAGAGCAAATTAATTTCATAAATCTTTTTAAAACGGGGTTGTAGACTTGATACTGTCACTCTCAAGTCATGTTCAATATTGAGCTGAGATCTGTATTTAGTTTTCAGTGTAGCAACATCTGAAAAGTCTCAGAGATGAGATGTGGAAAAAGGAACAGGATAAAACAGTTATATTTTCTTTAAGGCTGAATTTTTGGTTTAATCTCCTACCAGAGTGATGTGTACAGAATCATCATAAAAATTCTAGTATCTCCATGACAACCACCAAACAAACAAACAGCAGCAAGAAGCAGCAGCGATTAGCAGCAACTAAGAACATTTACAACTTCTATTAAACATTTCTTCATACAGGTACCTGGTAAATCTTCTAAATAATTATGGTAGAATATTGTACATTATTTATGTCATGCGGGAAACGGAGGCGGAAGCCAAAGTAACAGCGAATAAAGTTTTATTTAAACAAAAGGGCGAAGACAAAACACAAATACTTGCTGTGAAAGGATTATTCTGGTGACCCACAATAGTCCAGAGTCTGAGGAATAATCCGAATGAGGGAATCCGGGAAAAAGGAAAGTAATATCCACGGTGCGCCTGGAAAGAGTGCACGCGGAGCGAGAGCGCGAGAGTCCGGGTCGAACTGCACGTAGCGGGAAACGCATGCGCGCGCATATAAGGCAATATGAACAAACAGGAACATGCAATAAAGGATCCGGAGTGTTGGGGAATGTGGGGTTTATATCGGCGGTGTGATGAGTGAGTGAATATGCCTCAGGTGTTCTCAATGAAGCCCGATGCGAGGAGCTCCATGTGGGCGGGGCACATGAGAGAAGGAGCAGGGCGTTCCCCGAAGCACCAAAGGGGGCGTGGCAGGGGGATTCCTGACAATTTAGTAGAAGACTTGAAAAGTAAAAAGTAATTATTTAGTGACATTAGCTATCTAAGATTAACTTTTATAGTTTAGCTTTTTATATTAATCCATCATATGTACCTAATAATTAGTATAGAATCTATTAGATACAATGAAGTAGCTTAATTTAACCTATTTAGCCCATATTTTAATCAAACTCATGTAACCTGTTTACTCCAAGTGTAATGAACATAATATACTAATAAATAGAGTAGAATAGGGTCAGACTGGGACTACAATTTTAATAATCCTTGCAGCCGTGACATGTTTTATCTGTTGTGGAATTCCTTGTCATTGTTTAGACAATACGTACAGCTCCCAGTGTATAAAATTACAGGTGAAGAGTCTTCTACAGAAAACATCTCCACAGATATGGATCAAAACATCTATGTGGATTTGGATGGAGGGATTATGGCCCTAGTCAATGAGAAAAAATGACTGTAACAAACGTTTCCTTATAACTAAAAGCACTAAACTCTTTCTACGCTTTAATTCTGATTCTTTGATTATATCGTATATAAATCATGTTGTTGTTGTGTGTATTTTATGCTGTGTGCAGAAACATGGCAGCTGGTGAACATAGGAGGCTTCTGAAAGTTATCCGTCTGCATCAACGCACGTGTGCCTACATCAAAGCATGTGCTGAGGGGTATCGCTTCGACTTTGACACCTTTAGAGGTCCCTGTGATGCTTGTTATGCCCTTGTGTCCATTTTTCTAAAGAATTGCTTGTGGTGCCTGCAGCAGCCCACCTGTCCTTTAGGTGAACGGTGCCGTAATGCACCCCGTAAATGGTACAGGTTTCCTCCAGAAAAGGACGAATTCGTTTGGGAAACTGATGAGGACCCGTTCAGACCGGTGATGGACATTCTGCACCACGCTGACATGTTCTCCCCAGATGGAATGTGGCTAGATTCCATCCAGAACTCTGTCTATGATCTTTCTGCAGGACTTCAGCTGATCACCCGTATCTTTCATGTGCGTAGGGCTATTACCCTTGCCCAATCATTTGGAGTTACTGCCAGCTCAGTGGGTGCTCCGAGCACTCACAGTTTTCTGTTCACGGGCTTCGTCATGCAAAGCACCTTTGTAACATACTACACCATCACCTTCTGTGGCTATGTTCTATGGACAACTGAACCAGTGAAACATCGTGATTGGAATTGTCGTCCTATCCTTTGTCACAAATTTCACACAGTCAGAACAGACTCAATGATATTTTCATCAAGACGTCACGGTGGTGGTTACAGGTATCACAGTGAGGTGTGGTCTGCACTGCAGTCTCACGGTTCTATACCTGCTCCCCTGCCACGCTGGATCAGAAGACTAATACCCATTCCATAGTTAAGCCACTTTGCACTGGACTGCATCAACTTTTATTTTCTTATGTTTTCACATTTGTTAGTTACTTGTACAATCACGACTGAGGATGAACTTGGTGGTGAGTCCACTGTCGTGCCCCTGATGAGCAGAGTGGGAATTTTACATAAACTTTGGTTGCTGTCAGGGTTTTTCGCCCACTCCCAGTTCATCATGTTGTGATTAGGCTTATCCATTGATGCTTTGAGGGTGGGTGATGATGTCAATTTTGGTCGATTTTTTTTTTTTTTTTTTCATTTTTTGCTCGATTTTTTGCTTAGATTTTTGTCTTATTTTGATTTTTTGTCTGTTTCATTTTTTTTGTTATAAATATATAAATAAATAAAATTATTTTTGTGTTATGTTTGTTAATGGGTTAAAATAGAAGTAAGCATAGAGTATGAGACTAATTAATAAGGGAGTGATGGCTCAAATCCTCCTTATCTAGCGTGTGACCTAATAATTAGTATAGTATATTTAATCAAAATCATGTAACCTGTTTACTCCAAGTATAATTAACATAATAATAATCAGTTAATAATAAATTGAGTAGAATATGGTCTGACTAATGTTATGAGTGTGTAGGAGAAACAAAAACAACGTACAAGGCAGACTTAAGCATGTTTATTGGGAAAGAAGAGTTTGTGGGCCATTGCTGCTGCAGAAGACATGGGTGAGCAATCAGGATCAGACTCAGGGAAAGATATGGGAGGATAATAATAATAATCAGGTGAGAGAACGGGGAAGTAGGAGAATAATCAGTTGGGCACCAACATGAAGGTTAAACAATGAAGCGGCTAATTTATGGATTTTTCCTGGGTTTTTCCCGGTTTCACAAGCTTCAAGCCAAAAAACTGAGCCCCATAACATCAGACCAATGAAATTGCCAAATGGGTTCAGGTGAACCAATGAAACTCTTTATATTAAATTAGTTGCACTTCCACTGAATCGACCCACACCACACCATAAATATGGATGAGGTTCCTCTGATGTTTGACCTGCCGCTCACTCGCACTGTCTACAGGAAAGGAGAATAATTCGTCACGCTGAAAACAACCGGGCATGAAAAAACACACTTCACCTGTGTTCTGAGCTGCACGGCATCGGGAGAAAAGATTCACCGATGGTGATTATTGAACGCACGACGATGCCAAAAGAAAAACTCCCGAGAGAAATTGTTGTGAAAGGAAAAGGAGAAAAAAACAGTGAAAAATGACTTTCTTGTTAGGCTACTGTTTAGATACAAGCCGTGTAACAGACACTGTCTTTCATTAAAGTCTGTGTAAAGTTCATTAGTTTCAGTGGGAGCGCATCTGATTTAATATAAAGAGTTTCATTGGTTCACCTGAACCCGTTCGGCAATTTTATTGGTCTAATGTTATGGGGCTCAGTTTGGCTTGAAGCTTGTGAAACCGGGAAAAACCCAGGAAAAATGTATATAATAGCCACTTCATTGTTTAAGCTGCGAGATTCAAAGCGAAGGAAAAAAGTAGCGGCTTATATACCGGAAAATACGGTAGTCTAACAGTAGTTAGTGAACAACGTTGAACCAAATAAACTACCTCCTCTCAATAGTTTGCTCTAGCTCATTTCTCAGAGCCTGTAACTTTGGTTTGAGCGGCTTCCTTCCATCATCAAGATTTAAGAAGAAAACCTGGATCAACACAAAAAGGCCACTTAACTTCTCAGGGTAGCTCAAATGTAGAGCGTTCATAAGCCCAAACTAAATTACAAGTGAATCAGTCCAAAATCTTTGGGGCATTACAACCTGATCCTCAAAGATGATTGACACATGACGAGTGTTAAAGAAAACACCACGACTTCATTCACCACTGACACCAGAGCCACTGCTCCCTCCTGGGCTTCCAACTCATCCTGAAATAAGAATACATGCTCAGTGAGTGTGTGTGCAAATGTACATCTGCCACTTGGAAAAACAAATTACAGTAGTAGCTCAGGTTACAAGGTTAATTTCGTCTGGGAGCGAGCTCGCAACCTAAAACGCTGATATCCTAAAAAAAATTTCCCATAAGAAATAAAGGAAATTCACTTGATGCGTTCCACAAGTCCATAAATACACATATACACACGATTTTAAAGGTTTTGTAATGGTAATTGTTGTACAAATTTTAACCCCTTACATCGGAAATGAAAAAGATTTTGCTCAAAATCTTTGCTCGCAGGCCGATGCAACACTCGTAACCCAATACAAAATTTATTACAAATGTTTTCTCGTATTCCAATTTGCTCGTATTCAAAGTTTCTCGTGACCCGAGGTTCTACTGTATGTAAAACATTTTTTTTTATATTATACCATCCATGGTTTAAAATAGAATAATATCAGAAAGATCATTTTTAGATATAAATTTCTGAATCATTATTGTATTATTATAATCATATTGTCATTACTGGCATTCTGCAATGTAGTATTTTTAACATTTTAAATGAATATAAGAGATTTATGGGATGTATTATTGCTCTTTGTATTTCTGTATAATGGGGTGCAATTGTAGTCTGAATGTTTTTACCACTGTTTATAGCAATGTTTACCTCAGAATATTTAATAAGGTAATTGTACTTGCAGATATGTAAAAAGAAAATAACAATACCTTGCAAATGTTGAAGATCTGTGAGGAGTCCTCCTTTAAGTAAAGTGAAAGGCCTGCCAGGGCTCCTGTCCTTTTTGTCCTTTTGCAGAAACAAATACATTGCACAAAGATCTCAGGGTTGAGTGTTCACATTTACTTTAATGTAATGCAATGCACTTAAAATATATTTACATGTTCTTCATATGCCATCAAAAAGTCTTTTATCTTCTTACCAAAATATCCTATTGTCCTCTTTTTATACAGTTTCAGAAACTGAGGTGTATATTTTATCGAGAGCAGCATAGAAAGAAAATGGCAGATTTTGATTTGTTATCCTGTGAAATTAGCTGTAGAGCTGCATTGGGAACAAAAGGACATACACATCAACAATCCATATTAAACTAAGACTTTTTCCAGCTCAAGCAGTGCTGCAAAGGCGAGTGACACTATGTGGTCCTAGTAACAGTTTTTTTACTTACTCGAGCTTCACAAAAGTGTGCAGGACATCTATCTTTTAGTTCAGCAAATGAAGGAGCTGAATTCAAAATTTCTTCATGCCTGAGAGAAAGGTGTGTTGCATATGCTGATGGATGAGAGTCATGTCTTTTCATTCTACAGCTTTCTTGAACTGGTCCACCATCTCAAACCTCTTGGTTTCCAAAATGCCCTTAGTCTGTCCACAGGGATAATTGGGAAGGAAATTAATTTCCCCTCTTCTGGGTCATTTGATGTTGGCTCTGGATGCTAAACCTTCTGGATTTGTCCTGCTTCACTTTCCTTCATTCACAGCCATACCCTTTATGTCAGCCCTGGTCAGTTTGGTCCTGTAGTTGCTCATTTTAAAGCATAGGCTGTTCTTCCAACCCTCATAACCTGTTGTAGAACCTTTTCTTTTAGACAGGGGTGCTTGAGTAGTAGAGTTTCTGCAGCCTTGCCAATCTGTTTGGAACTAGGATAGGCTTTATGCTTATACATTTCAACAGCCATCACATCACGTATGTTGTGTTTTTGATCCCTTGTCAGCTTTAAAGTTTTCCCTCTGTCAAAAATGCAGCGTTGCCTTCTCTTAGAGTGTACTCGAACTCATATGAGAATGGGGGAACAACAAAGACCTCTGGCCAACGGCTAAGGTGCTCTGGTGAATCTACTAATCTATCAGACAGTAGCATTGTGTCGTCTAAACTGGAAGAACTCAGATCTGTTTCAACCAGTTTAACTAGTCTAAAAGTCGCTCGGGAGGCTAGGTCCTCGATATTAACTAGATTGCGTAGTGCATTGTCAAACTCTGTTTCTTCAAACTGAAGCTGAAAGTAAAAATTCAAGTTCTTTAACTTCAACAATGAGGCCATGTACATTCTCAGGACGAGAGGGCAAAATCAGCCTCTCAGCGTTGTCATCATCTAGAATGACCCCTTAGTTTCAGTACATCAGCCACTCTAATTGTACTGTATCGAGGAGAACTGTAACACGACCCTTAGATATCAATATATGTATGTTGCCCTTATTGTTAGAACACAGGTTCTCAATTACTCATCATTTTCATTAATGCATACCCAGTTCTCATGTTAAAGTATTGCACAAAGCTGATAAATAAGCCACAGCATTTAGAAAAATGTTTGGCGTTCTGGGGAATTATAAATATAAACAGCAGCAATCGGTCAGCTTCGATCAGGAAAGAACTTAAACATATCACAATATTCCTTTAAGGTCAACTTAATGTAAACTTTTAAAACACTTTGCATATGTAAGAATTTACTCTTACATTGAAATAATATATACAAACCAAATAATCCTCACAACACACACCAATGTGTATAAATCAATGTGAAATACACATTACCTATCACTATGTTGACCTTTGTGTCCAGGAAGGTGATTACTAAAGTTTACAAATGGTCCAAACAGATGCTTATCGTTTATCAGTTGACTGTGAAAAAAGGTAGAGGACAGAGTTTGTTATGGTTCTGCTTTTTCATTCAGACACTGGAATAAAATGCTGATATTTTATAGGTGAATAATGGCATTTGGTCTATTAGCTGAAACACAAATTTCACTGTATGACCTTTGTTTGTATTTTCTATGAGCTCATATGATTTTAAATGCTCAACATACAATGTTTCATAGTCTTTGAGTAAAAAGTAGATAATGTCTTTAATGAGTAATGTGTTTTTGATCTCTTTAAACTCAGGGAAGGCACCACGAACACCAGTTTCTTATCACTACATTTTTGTAGTTATGAGTATTATGAACACATTTTTGAACATGTTATGCTTCCCCTCAAATCACATTGTCCAGAGATGCACCAAAGGACCAAAGCACTTTATGAGACGGTATAATGCTCAATATAATGAGGCTTTGGTCGTAATCGTAAGCTGGGCAAGACTACTTGAAGTAGCTGCCTTTGATCTGAAATGTTACAAGCCATGTACTGAATAGTTTCACATGTGAAAGTATGAGACACAGCAAGTTCTACTATCTTCCAAATCCATTAGTACTTCCCAAAATGTACCACCTTATGGGATTTTGGACCCAATAAGAACAGGCAGCAGTCTAAGAAGAGTGTGGTTCTCAGCACCATTCCATCCAATTGTTCCACCATGGTCAAAACTTTGTGGAATTGGGTGAGGACGGTCAACCTTATCTGAGTGCTGGAAGGGAATTAAACCTTAATCAAACCTTTTAAACAATGTGCCAACTCCACAGGAACAATGTCTTCCAGCAGGTCATGTAAGATATCGGGTGGAAATCCTGTGACAGGGTGCTAATAGGATAGATGATCAGACAGAACACAACTGTGTTTAACACCATAATTACAATCACTCTCATTGTTTTGTATTTTTCAACAAGTTGATCATGCTGATCTTTTGTTCACGTTTCAAAACTACCAGCAATTGCATATGAGTTTTGCATTTCTGTTTGAATGGCGAGACAAAATCTGGAGAAACTCTCACTGAAACCAGCTAGCGCATGAGCAGCAGGGTTATCAGCTACAACAGAATAAACTGTGCCTTTTATACAGTCACCAGATGTTTCAATGTAAACACCCACTGCTTTTAGAGTTTTTAAGTTTTACCTTTTCATATCCAAACTGTCACACTGATTAGAGTGGAGGACAGAATGATATTTTACTAGCAGGTTAGCTAATATCTAATAAACCGCACAGACTGTGTGTATTGTTTTGTATGTCCCCAGATGATTTGCAATTTTAAATCATCAATATAAAGAATTATTGCTAATTTCTTACCCTCAACTGATAACAGAAAATGTTTGTGGTGGTATGAGACACATGGAGAATAATTTGCATTTTCAAGATGAATGCAGCCGAATTGTTCTGCTCTCCTAATCCCTTACTGCTACTATCTGCTGCTGGGGCAGTTTCATTTTCACCTGAACGTTGCACTGCATGATGTTTAATGTCACTATACTGGATTGTATTTGAGACATTCTGCACCACATCTGATGGATCAAAATCTGAGGCTTTTTGGTTTTCTCTGCATTTGTGTGCATTATATGTGGAATACACATTGGTTTGAAATTTGCAGCCACTGAATGGACATGGAACTGTTTCTTTCCTCCTTAAATGCCCCCTTAAATGAATAAACATGTCCTTCTTCACAAATGGCTGCTTACAATCACACAGACATTTAACCCGTCACTATTCTGGATTGTTTCAGGACCGAATTCATGTATTTATATATAATAATAAAACATGTTTTATGACGTACACATTTTTTTCTAAGGAACTTCAGCATCTATGGATGATGTAAAGCCCAAAGTGTGTTGTTTTAAAAGAGATGTAAATTGTGTATGTAGCACACTGTTGTCAGGAACTTTTACCATTAAAAGTCAGGAAGGTCATTTTCAGCTGTGAGGCCCAAAAGTGGGGCTGAAACCGAACAGGGTTCAAGAAACCGGGTTTATTTTCATATAAGTAACAGTATTTAGTTCAGTAAACTTAAGTTCATTTAAAGGAGAATTCAGTGCTGTTTAGTTCAGTAAAGTCTTCATTTAATCCAAAACTATTCCATTAATGAAGTTCAATTATCCTCAAATTAATATTTTTACATTCAATAAAAACAAATCATCCAGTTTTCATTGATGTTTATTTAGTGAATAATGCATTTAATAAACAATTGGTTTCACTCAGAATGACATTTTATTTTTTAATAAGTAGTAAAAATGTGTTTTTTTTTTTTATAAAACTCATCTGAAGCATAAAGATACAAATGCACCAGTTGGTTAAAAGAAAACATTTAAAAGTAAAACATTTATTCCAGCTCATAAATCCTATAAAACATGCAGCATTAAACATGAACTTCCAGCAGATGAACATCTCATAATACTGTCTGGAAGTGAGAAATGTACAGGTTGTTTTTACTCCATACACATGAACTTACTTTGATCAGAAACACAATCATACTCCAAATCAATTAATCAATAAAGTCAATAAAAGAATCCCAAACTGCTGTGTGTCTTGTCCTCGCTATTAATGACGTCATTAGAGCTCCACTACTTCTAATTACCTGCTGTGACAGTGAGCTCTAATACACATCACACTGCCACCTACTGGTCATTTATGATTCTGCAACATTCATAGAGTCACTCCGGTCAACTTCGGTTCTCAACTCAGACTAACTGCTTTCTATGGAGCTCTATGTAATAAGTGTAGTTTAAACACTCATGAATCAAACACAATTATCAATAGAATGTGAATAAAAGACAGTTTGGACTTTAAAAACCTCTATGTATTATGTAACAGAGATATCTACTGAAGTTAGCATGCTAAGCTAGCCCCGGTCCGTCCTCAGAGAGCATGGAGTCCCGCTGACCTTCACTCGCTTTATACACAGTTTACAGCCGTTTTTATCTTATTTATGACTGTAATATCGCTCTTCTCTCAGAGGACAACAGAAAAGCTGTGAAGACATGATATTTTATCTGCTCTTTACCTCTGTAATGTGCGCATGCGCATAGTGAGTGTGTGAGAGAGACCGGTTACGTCACAGACGGAGGGCGGGACATCTTTCTGTGACGTCACAGTAAGACAATGTCTATAATTGGAAACGTCTCTGTTTCTCTCATTTCCGAGGTTTGTGCGTTTAAATAAAGACACGTAAACATGGAGCTCTTCAGAAGGTTGAGAGAGTTTTTTCAAACCAGAAGAGAGAAGAAATCTGAGCAGATTGCTGAAATGAAGGAGAAGCTGGAACACATGGAGAAAGTAGTAACAGACTTGGAAGCATTTTCTAATCTGATGAAAGAGAAGTTAGCAGAAAAGAAAGAAGAGAAAGCCATTCTGCTACAGACGGTGCAAAAGCTGGAGGCTACTTTGGCTTCTGAGAGAAAGCAGTGGGAACAGGATATAACTGAGAGAAACTCCACGCACCTCCAAAACATCACCAAGCTCCAGTCTTCCCTGAAACTCTACGAGAAACAGGAGAAAACAGTAGAATGTGAGAAAGAGAGCTGGGTGAGAGAACAAAACAACTGGAGGAACGTGTTGCTCAGCTTGAGGCCACTTTGAAAAGAGAGAAAGAAAAAAAGACCAAACTCGACATGGAGGAATTGAACAAGTTACAGATTCAACCCATCAGGGAGCTTCAGGATTCTCTGGATCATTGCAAGGATGAGAAAAATGAATTGATGACAGACCGAGAGCGAGTGGAGACACGTCTTGCTCTATTTGAGGTCGCGTTGGAATTTGAGAGAAAGAAAATAGAGAAAGAACAAAAGAAGGCCAAACTAAACATGGAGGAAATGACAACCTCACATCTCCAAACCACCAGGAAGCTCCAGGATTCCCTCAACCACTGTGAGGAAGAGAAAAAAAGGGCAGAACACGAGAGAAATTATTTGATGAGGAAACGAGAGCGACTGGAGGAACATGTTGTTGAGCTGGAGGAAACTTTGAGAAATAAATGGGAGAAAAAACGAAACGGCAAACGAAACATTACTCGCTTTATACTGAACTTAAGAACAGGAAATGGCAGCAGTGGAGAGAATCTGCAACGCTCTGGGCAGGTTTAGATTCAGCATGTGAACACACACCATACATATAGTTTTTCCCCCTCTCTACTTTTTTTACTATTTCTACTATGTTTGTTGTAATACTAATAAAAACTAAATACTTGAATTTTGTGTGTTTTGTTTCTTTTTTTTTAAAGTGTTGGACATTCAATTCCCAACTAAGTATTAAAATCCACATGATAATATTTTGGGAAAATGTGACAAAACCCAATTCTGTTTAAACCCAATTTTACATGAACAGAAGTGAAACTGATCGAAACTATTGATTGCTGCAAAAAGGGTTAGTTAGAATGCAGCCTTATAACATCTACAGTTCACATATACCTTTTGAGAACCTCAGTTTGTTAAAAACATTAAAAATAACGTCTCATTGTAATGAACGGTGTTCCAGCATGAAAAAACCCCTGACCTGCATATATACAGACAATAATCAGTTCCCAAACATCTTAACATTCACTGTTTCTAGTTCAATAACAGAACAAATAGCATTCGTCCGCCTGCAAAGACATTTCCATCACATGACTAACCCTAACCTTAACCCTAGAAGCAAACTTTCTGATTTCGTAGCATCTCTAGATGGTGTTTCTGTTTCAGCGTGTACAGCAGTTAAAGATCTTGGTGTGATTATTGACTGTAGACTTTCCTTTAAAAATAAAGTAACTCCGTTACCGTATGATGCGTTACCTGTTGAATAAATTTGCTGAAGTGTAGACTACAGTCTGACCTGTTTACAGCAACGACACATTGTAGGATTGGAGGATGAACCACTGTAAACAGGAAGAAGACGCACTGTGGGCGTGTCTCCGTTTATTCAGGTCTGTGCGGCAGTAATGGCGAGGCGAGAGCAAGACGAGTTTCTCAAAGTGTTAATATGCTCATTATTTCACTTTAGTTGAGTATAAAAACAAAAACTTTTTAGTCTAATGTAAGTTGTGTCTTTCTGGTTCGAAGATCGTGTCTTCTGCGATAGCAACACCTCCAGAAACTCCATGCCTGAGGAGCTAGAAGCTAGAAGCTAACCCGGTGTTCTGTTCTACATTGTTAATAGTTTTCATACTTCAGCTGTGAAAGGAACATTTTTAAGAGCTCAACACAACAGCTTTTATGATGCAGAAGCCACTTTAGTTTTTTAAGTCAGTTTTGTATTTGTAGACCATAACGCGTAAAAGGGCATTAATGGGAACATTAAAGAAGGTTCTTTTAAGAGGTAATAATCAGTTAGTAATAAATAGAGTAGAATAGGGTCTGACTAATGTTATGAGTGTGTAGGAGAAACATAAACAAGGCAGACTTAAGCATGTTTATTGGGAAAGAAGAGTTTGTGGGCCATTGCTGCTGCAGAAGACATGGGTGAGCAATCAGGATCAGACTCAGGGGAAGATATGGGAGGATAATAATAATAATCAGGTGAGAGAACGGGGGAAGTAAGAGAATAATCAGTAGGGGACCAACATGAAGGATAAGGAGGAGATGGTAGAGTTGATGCAGGAACACGGAGTCGTCATAGTCTTCATTGTTGGTCTGTGTCACCTGATGATAAACAGCAGGAAGGTCAGACGAGGTCTGTGTGCCCATATCACGTGTAAAAGTATTCTTCACGATGCGAGGAGGCAGACAGGGGTTCTCTGGAACAGCTGGAGTAGAGAGATGTTTAATAAATGGAGCAATCTCAGTGGTGAGGGAGAAGAGCTGAAATTGACGATACTGTCGGAGGAGAACGCTCCTAAGAGCTGTCCCAGAACTTCTGTGAGATGGAGCTGAATAAAAGAAACCAACAGAGATACAATGTAAAAGGGTGAAATCACAATGACTAAATATAAAAATGTATATGTTCATGTAGGGACAAATGTAACAAGATTATAAATCAGGGGTCACCAACCTTTTTGACACCGAGAGCTACTTCTTGGGTACCGACTAATGTGAAGATCTACCAGTTTAATACACACTTTTGAGAATAAAAAATGTGCTCAGTTTACCTTTAATTATGTTATTATTAATAATTAATGATATTTATCTATATCAGGGTGTCAAACTCAATTGCACAGTGTGTGTGTGTGTGTGTGTGTGTGTGTGAGAGAGATAGAGAGAAAGAGAGAGAGAAAGAGAGAGAAGAAAGTGAGTGACATGATGATGTCACAGGCAGAGGGTGGGGCATCTAGGTGTGATGTCACAGTGTGACACGTCTATATAATTCAAAGCGTGCTTTTGTTTCTCATTTGTGAATTTAGCAATTGTAAGTAAAGAGACACTAAAATTGACAACCACCAAACAAACAAACAGCAGCAAGAAGCAGCAGCGATTAGCAGCAACTAAAAACATTACAAATCCTCTTCTATTGAACATTTCTTCATACAGGTACCTGGTAAGTCGTCTAAATAATTATGGCAGAATATTGTAGATTATTTAGTAGAAGACTCGAAAAGTACAAAGTCATTATTTAGCGACATTAGCATGGGTAACTAGCCGGCTAGCTAAGATTAGCTTTTATAGTTTAACTTTTTATATTAATCCAACAAATGTACCTAATAATTAGTATAGAATCTATTAGATACAATGAAGTAGCTTAATTTAACCTATTTATCCCATATTTTAATCAAACTCATGTAACCTGTTTACTCCAAGTATAATGAACATAATATACTAATAAATAGAGTAGAATAGGGTCAGACTGGGACTACAATTTTAATAATCCTTGCAGCCGTGGCATGTTTTATCTGTTGTGGAATTCCTTGTCATTGTTTAGACAATACGTACAGCTCCCAGTGTATAAAATTACAGGTGAAGAGTCTTCTACAGAAAACATCTCCACAGATATGGATCAAAACATCTATGTGGATTTGGATGGAGGGATTATGGCCCTAGTCAATGAGAAAAATGACTGTAACAAACGTTTCCTTATAACTAAAAGCACTAAACTCTTTCTACGCTTTAATTCTGATTCTTTGATTATATCGTATATAAATCATGTTGTTGTTGTGTGTATTTTATGCTGTGTGCAGGAACATGGCAGCTGGTGAACATAGGAGGTGTCTGCATCAACGCATGTGTGCACATCAAGCATGTGCTGAGGGGTATCGCTTCAACTTTGACACCTTAAGAGGTCCCTGCTATGCTTGTTTCGCCTTTCTTTATCCCAATCTTTGCCTGTGGTGCCTGGAGGCCTATCGTCCTTTAAGTCAACTGTGCCATCGTGAATCTCGTAAATGGTACAGGTTTCCTCCAGAAAAGGATGAATTCGTTTGGAAAACTGATGCGGACCGGTTCAGACCGGTGATGGACATTCTGCACCACGCTGACATGTTCTCCCAGATGGAATGTGGCTAGATTCCATCCAGAACTCTGTCTATGATCTTCCTGCAGGACTTCAGCTGATCACCCGTATCTATCATGTGCGTAGGGCTATTACCCTTGCCCAGTCCTTTGGAGTTCCTGCCCGCTGGTTGCTCCGAGAACTCACAGTTTTCTTCACGAATTCGTCATGCAAAGCACCTTTGTAACGCATACACCATCACCTTCTGTGGCTATGTTCTATGGACAACTGAACCAGCAAAACATCGTGATTGGAATTGTCGTCCTATCCTATGTCGCAAATTTCAAACACATAGAAAAGACTCAATGATATTATCATTGAGACACGGTCGTCGTTTGAGGTTACAGGATGCGGTGTGGTCTTCACTGCAGTCTCACCATTCTATATCTACTCCCCTGCCGCACTGGATCAGACGGAGTCTGATTTGCCGCGCTCAAAGAAGCTTTTTCAGATGCCAGCAAAAAGAGCTTAAACTGCTCGGTCATATTTGATCAAACATGTCAAAGTAATACATCATTTAAATCTGTAAATGGTCTACTTTCATTTGTGTATGCTCACTATATCAACAAAATGTTGTATTTTTTTTAAATGAATAAAATAATCAGGGTGCGCCATCTGTCGCCTTTGTTTGCGTGATCTTCGTTTAAAAACACGTCATTAAAAAGCGCTGAAACTCGGCCAATATCTGACACACGGAAATAAAAAAATATATCTTTAGACAGCTTAAAGTATGTAGTTTTAGAATAAGTTGGTGAAATAAAAAACATATGTTTCCAATGAATATAAATCATGTGAAACCAAGTAGAAGCACAGACTTTCCACCTCATTATCTTATAATGAGCTGCGGACACGCCCGCTATTCACAGGTAAAACAGTTTGTTGATCACACACACACACACACACACACACACACTGCCACCGGACAGTGGCATTAAACAATGCGATTCCACTGAGACCTTAAGCTGCGTTTGAAAGATGACACACTACACCGGTGAGGAATCTCTTCAGATGGTTTTGGACAGTGATGAAGACATGGGCGTAAATTTCATTTAACAGTAGGGAGTGGACAATAAATATAAAATTTCTCATGAGCAATTTTTGAAGGGGGACACAAATAATACAATAAAATTGTGGTTACAGTATAAAGAAATGCCCCCACAGTGAAAAACTTTGTTTCTATCATTATTATTGTAGCATGGAGACTGCGTCAATCACAATAATAATTCAAACTGCTTTACATAAATAAAGTAAAACTATTATAAAAAAATAATCACAACAATAAAAACAAGGAATTAAAAAAATGTTTAACATTTTATTTACAAATTAATGAAGACATTTAAGAACAGAATAGAAACTGATTATAAAAATACAGTGGGTCAGTTTGGATGTAGCACAGTGATCATTTAGTAAATGCACAGATAAACAATATGCTAATTGTGTGTTAATGTTAACATTATACCAAGTCGTCCCAAATAAAACACTGCATGTGAAACGGCTTTGGTGTGTTAGTGTCAGTGCACTATGCTACAAGCTATTGTAAACAAGCTAACGTTCACTAGATAAGTGATATTTTAATCTCTAATAGAGCAGATTCATGGAAAATTACATCCGAAATCAGCATTTTTGCCGCAACTAATTTATAAATGAGTCTGCATCAACTACATTAAAGAGAATCGCTTTATTTAAAGTGAATAAAACTTTAGTTAATGGAGTTGAACATTAATTGAGGCGCAGACACACACCTGACTCATGTGTGTGTAGAAGGTGAGATGAACTGGGAAAGCATATGCCCATGGATGATAGTGATGGGAAGTCCAAATATTTTTTGTGAATCAGTTCTTTCGGACAGTTCGTTTAAAAACGGTTAAAAACGGTTCACCAGTTCTTTACGTCCTTATGTCATGACGTCATGCATATCCAAATATCATCTCAGCGGATGAACATACACACTAAACACATTTAAATAAAGTCATGTCTATTGCATGAGGGCATAAAGCTTATCTGTTTAAATTAAATCATCATCATCTTAGAAATGTTCCTTACATTTACGTTTTGCACTAAATCACCCAATACAGGAACTGATGTGCATAACGTTGATGTTTAAAGTTGTTAGTAAAAAACTTACTTTTCATTTAAGTCCTCAGTTCACCTGTGCTCATATATCAGCAGCGCAGCACCAACCTTTACAGTATGTAAAGTGTGTGTGTGTGTGTGTGTGTGTGTGTGTGTGTCAGACAGCACGTACTGCTCGGTAGGTCACGCATGCTCAGTATCAACAATTCGCTGGTATCAGTAGAATGTCGGACGTGTCCAAAAGAAACAGTTCTTGATACAGTACTGGTGAGTCGAGAACAGCAGTATGTGTGCTGCTCGGAATCGGCAGGTATGCGCATGCTCAGTGATGATCACTTGTTCAGCAGCATGTTTCAGTTTAATGTGTACTGTTGGAGAAAATAAAGAAGAACCCCATTCTCATACACCTCATACACATTCAAAAGTAAGTAACTTGAGTTATTTTGTTGATTACTGCTGATTTGAGACGCGAACTGTTTTGAACGATTCAGTCCGATTTGGTGAACCGGTTCGACCGATTCACTAAAAAGAACCAGTTCAAATGAACGATTCGCTCACAGCCGGACATCAGTAATGGATGAAGAATTTACCTTTTCATCCGAAGAAGATTGTGATTCTGATGAGGATCGTTTGCATTTTGAAGAGAGCGAATCGACCCATTCGAGGAATTTCCAGCAAGTTGCTATGATGAGTAAGTTATTAAGTCTGATTCTGATCATATAAAACTCATATTGTTTGTAGACATTTCTGCCTAGCTTTTGTCAGCATTGCCTGTTTGTAATTGTATGCCCTAAATATTGTTGACGTTCTATAACAGGAGTGGCCAACTCGGCTCGCGAGCCGCATGCTCTTGGCTGGTTTCATGCGGCTCTACGTTCAGATCAAGTTTGTGTTTGTTTGTTTTAATGTGTGTGTTTGCTTAGCTTGAGTTCAATACGGAATTTTTAAGACTTAAATGAGCTTTCCCCTACTGGGAAACTTTGCGGTATATCAGACCTAAAATCCCTAAATCACCAAACAACACTGCAGAAACACAATTGTAATGATGCCATTAAAAAGCAGCAGCACACGGTTATCTGGATAAGAGCAACATGTCTGCGGTGTGTGGAGAGCGATTTGCAAAACATGCAATGCTGAAATTTCAAGAGGTGTATCTGCAAAGAGTTTCTCCAAGTCGGGTTTAATTTATCACCTGAAATCCAAACATCACGATTGCCATTCTAAATATGAGAAGAACGCGCAGAAAAGTAAAGTCAATCCGAGCATGTGCACTCCATCTGTAGAGGACGTTTTGAAAAGGCAGGAAAGTTTTCCAGTGATGGTGCCAAGGCAAAAGGCATAACACAAAAAATTATGGATTTCATTGCCTTTTGAATTGAATTTTCATTTCGGTGCATCCCTAAAATATTATCATTGGTGTGGCCCTCTGACACAATTCAGGTTTCTCATGTGGCCCCTTGTAAAATTAATTGCCCACCCTGCGGTATGGTCATCTCACGCACATGCGCATTTGACAAAAATACCGTAGTGAACTCAAGCGAAGTGAACACGCACATAAAAAACACAAAGTCTGTGTTTTCTACCCTGAAACACGTGAAATCAAAGCATCGATCTGTTCTGACTGACACTCACGTGAAAGAATTGCTTTGAGAGGCAACAACGGAATACGAGGCAGATTTGAAGGGGATTGTTTAAGGCAAGGAATGCCAAAAGTCCCACTAAGTAACATGCATAGTAAAATAAAAACGCTATTGTAAATTATTATATTTTTGTTTGTGGAATTGGTTAAACTATGAGTTTGTGTGTGAGACAGTGCAGTGTTCATTGTTGAAAATGACTGTCCTGTGGTCTTAGAACTGTAGGAGTACATTTCTGTCATTATGTTGGTGTGTGACATTTACAATAAATCTGGCTGAGCAGAGGTGTGTGTGTGTGTGTGTGTGTGTGTGTGTGTGTGTTAAGAGGAAGGATGGGTGATGTTCATGTGCCCATGTGTATGATGTGGCTCTTTGCATAAACACAGTAAAAAATGACTGGTTGGCCACCCCTGCTGTAGACCATCTGTCATGGCACTTGTTAATGAGAAGATGTTGGGAACGGGCTACAAACTGTTCGTTGACGACTTCTGCACAAGTCCAGCACTGTTTAGAGATCTCCTAAAAGAACATCAGGGCATGTGGGAAAATTCAGTCCAAAACCCTCAAACCATCACCAACAAGCTTCTGAAAAAGCTCCTCGAGGCCTCATCACTGGCTGAGAGAAGAGGATGTGCTGTTTGTAGAATGGAAGGATAAAAGGAAGGTCCAGATGTGCTCCATCATTCACAGAGGCACTGAAGGAAGCATTGTGCTACTTTTATTTTCATTACTTTCTTCTTCTACTGTTTTTCTAATGTTTAAATACCAGTCTTATGCTTATTGTGTGAATGTTATTATTCCCAGTACATTTGGTTATCAGGCTGCTTTCCTCAAACAGACGGAGGGAGAAAAGGACTACACACAGTCTCAGAATAATGTTTATAGGAATCTCCTTTTATTGTATTTTCTTCAAAGTTAAATATAAACTCATTACACATGTGACTTTTAACCCGTCACTATTCTGGATTGTTTCAGGACCGAATTCATGTATTTATATATAAAAAAAATAATGTTTTATGACGTACACATTTTTTTCTAAGGAACTTCAGCATTTTTGGATGATGTAAAGCCCAAAGTGTGTTCTTTTAAAAGAGATGTAAATTGTGTATGTAGCACACTGTTGTCAGGAACTTTTACCATTGAAAGTCAGGAAGGTCATTTTCAGCTGTGAGGCCCAAAAGTGGGGCTGAAACCGAACAGGGTTCAAGAAACCGGGTTTATTTTCATATAAGTAACAGTATTTAGTTCAGTAAACTTAAGTTCATTTAAAGGAGAATTCAGTGCTGTTTAGTTCAGTAAAGTCTTCATTTAATCCTAAACTATTCGATTCATTAAGTTCAATTATCCTCAAATTAATATTTTACATTCAATAAAAACAAATCATCCAGTTTTCATTGATGTTTATTTAGTGAATAATGCATTTAATAAACAATTGGTTTCACTCAGAATGACGTTTTATTTTTAATAAGTAGTAAAATGTGTTTTTATTAAACTCATCTGAAGCATAAAGATAAAATGCACCAGTTGGTTAAAAGAAAACATTTAAAAGTAAAACATTAATTCCAGCTCATAAATCCTATAAAACATGCAGCATTAAACATGAACTTCCAGCAGATGAACATCTCATAAT
Source organism: Silurus meridionalis (assembly GCF_014805685.1). Lineage (NCBI taxonomy): Eukaryota > Metazoa > Chordata > Actinopteri > Siluriformes > Siluridae > Silurus > Silurus meridionalis. The sequence continues at coordinate 4,790,800 of NC_060887.1, read as the reverse complement.
ACTGTCTGGAAGTGAGAAATGTACAGGTTGTTTTACTCCATACACATGAACTTACTTTGATCAGAAACACAATCATACTCCAAATCAATTAATCAATAAAGTCAATAAAAGAATCCCAAACTGCTGTGTGTCTTGTCCTCGCTATTAATGACGTCATTAGAGCTCCACTACTTCTAATTACCTGCTGTGACAGTGAGCTCTAATACACATCACACTGCCACCTACTGGTCATTTATGATTCTGCAACATTCATAGAGTCACTCCGATCAACTTCCGGTTCTCAACTCGGATTCACTCGCTTTATACACAGTTTACAGCCGTTTTTATCTTATTTATGACTGTAATATCGCTCTTCTCTCAGGAACAACAGAAAAGCTTTGAAGACATGATATTTTATCCGCTCTTTACCTCTGTAATGTGCGCATGCGCATAGTGTCAGGTTAAAGAGACGGGTTACGCCACAGACGGAGGGCGGGCATCTCCTGTGATGTCACAGTAAGGCAACGTCTATAATTGGAAACGCGTCTCTGTTTCTCTCATTTCCAAAGTTTTTGCTTGTGAGTAAAGAGGCATAAACATGGAGCTCTTCAGAAGGTTGAGAAAGTTTTTTCAAACCAGAAGATCGAAGAAAACTAAGCAGATTGCTGAAATGAAGGAGAAGCTGGAACACATGGAGAAAGTAGTGAAAGACTTGGATGCATTTTCTTCTAATGATAGAGAAGTTAACAGAAGAGAAAGAAGAGAAAGCCATTCTGCTACAGACGGTGCAAAAGCTGGAGGCTACTTTGGCTTCTGAGCGAAAGCAGCAGGAACAGAATATAACTGAGAGAAGCCAGAGCTGGGCGAGAGAACAAAAACAACTGGAGGAACGTGTTGCTCAGCTCGAGTTTATTTTGGATCAGACCACCATGAAGCTCCAGTCTTCCCTGAAAATCCATGAGGAACTGGAGCAAACTGTAGACTGTGAGAGAGAGAGCTGGACAATTGAACAAAAGAAAGTGGAGGAACATGTTGTTCAACTTGAGGTCACTTTGGAACAGACCACCATGGAGCTCCAGTCTTCCCTGAAAATCAATGAGGAACTGGAGCAAACTGTAGAATGTGAGAGAGAGAGCTGGATGAGAAAACAAAAACAACTGGAGGAACATGTTGCTCAGCTTGAGGTCACTTTGGAACAGACCACCATGGAGCTCCAGGATACTCAGAATCACTGTGAGAAAGTAAAAACCGGTTCAAAAAACCGGTTCACCAGTTCTTTTACGTCCTTACGTCATGACGTCATGCATATCCAAATATTATCTCAGCGGATGAACATACACACTAAACACATTTAAATAAAGTCATGTCTATTGCATGAGGGCATAAAGCTTATCTGTTTAAATTAAATCATCATCATCTTAGAAATGTTCCTTACATTTACGTTTTGCACTAAATCACCCAATACAGGAACTGATGTGCAAAACGTTGATGTTTAAAGTTGTTAGTAAATAAACTTACTTTTCATTTAAGTCCTCAGTTCACCTGTGCTCATATATCAGCAGCGCAGCACCAACCTTTACAGTATGTAAAGTGTGTGTGTGTGTGTGTGTGTGTGTGTGTATTAATGTCAGACAGCACGTGTACTGCTCGGTAGGTCGCGCATGCTCAGTATCAACAATTCGCTGGTATCAGTAGAATGTCGGACGTGTCCAAAAGAAACAGTTCTTGATACAGTACTGGTGAGTCGAGAACAGCAGTATGTGTGCTGCTCGGAATCGGCAGGTATGCGCATGCTCAGTGATGATCACTTGTTCAGCAGCATGTTTCAGTTTAATATGTGTACTGTTGGAGAAAATAAAGAAGAACCCCATTCTCATACACCTCATACACATTAAAAAGTAAGTAACTTGAGTAATTTTGTTGATTACTGCTGATTTGAGACGCGAACTGTTTTGAACGATTCAGTCCGATTTGGTGAACCGGTTCGACCGATTCACTGAAAAGAACCAGTTCAAATGAACGATTCGTTCACGAGCCGGACATCAGTAATGGATGAAGAATTTACCTTTTCATCCGAAGAAGATTGTGATTCTGATGAGGATCGTTTGCATTTTGAAGAGCGAATCGACCCATTCGAGGAATTTCCAGCAAGTTGCTATGATGAGTAAGTTATTAAGTCTGATTCTGATCATATAAAACTCATATTGTTTGTAGACATTTCTGCCTAGCTTTTGTCAGCATTGCCTGTTTGTAATTGTATGCCCTAAATATTGTTGACGTTCTATAACAGGAGTGGCCAACCCGTGGCTCGCGAGCCGCATGCGGCTCTTTGGCTGGTTTCATGCGGCTCTTACGCTCAGATCAAGTTTGTGTTTGTTTGTTTTAATGTGCGTGTTCGCCGCTTGAGTTCAATACGAATTTTTAAGACTTAAATGAGCTTTCCCTACTGGGAAACTTTATGTATATCAGACCTAAAATCCCTAAATCACCGAAACAACACGGCAGAAACACAATTGTAATGATGCCATTAAAAATTGCAGCCAGCACACGGTTATCTGGATAAGAGCAACATGTCTGCGGTGTGCGGAGAGCGATTTGCAAAACATGCAATGCTGAAATTTCAAGAGGGGGTGTATCTGCAAAGAGTTTCTCCAAGTCGGGTTTAATTTATCACCTGAAATCCAAACATCACGATTGCCATTCTAAATATGAGAAGAACGCGGCGCAGAAAAGTAAAGTCAATCCGAGCATGCGCACTCCATCTGTAGAGGACGTTTTTGAAAAGGCAGGAAAGTTTTCCAGTGATGGTGCCAAGGCAAAAGGCATAACACAAAAAATTATGGATTTCATTGCCATTTAAATTGAATTTTCATTTCGGTGCATCCTCTGACACAATTCAGGGTTCTCATGTGGCCCCTTGTAAAAATTAATTGCCCACCCCTGCTGTATATTCATCTCACGCACATGCGCATTTGACGAAAATACCGTAGTGAACCTGCAAGTGAACACGACATAAAAAAAACACAAAGTCTGTGTTTTCTACCCTGAAACACGTGAAATCAAAGCATCGATCTGTTCTGACTGACACTCACGTGAAAGAATTGCTTTGAGAGGCAACAACGGAATACGAGGCAGATTTGAAGGGGATTGTTTAAGGCAAGGAATGCCAAAAGTCCCACTAAGTAACATGCATAGTAAAATAAAAACGCTATTGTAAATTATTATATTTTTGTTTGTGGAATTGGTTAAACTATGAGTTTGTGTGTGTGAGACAGTGCAGTGTTCATTGTTGAAAATGACTGTCCTGTGGTCTTAGAACTGTAGGAGTCAATTTCTGTCATTATGTTGGTGTGTGACATTTACAATAAATCTGGCTGAGCAGAGGTGTGTGTGTGTGTGTGTGTGTGTGTGTGTGTGTGTGTGTGTGTGTGTGTGTGTGTGTGTAAGTAAGAGGAAGGGATGGGTGATGTTCATGTGTGCCCATGTGTATGATGTGGCTCTTTGCATAAACACAGTAAAAAATGTGGCTCTCGGTCTCTGACTGGTTGGCCACCCCTGCTGTAGACCATCTGTCATGGCACTTGTTAATGAGAAGATTCGTTGACGACTTCTGCACAAGTCCAGCACTGTTTAGAGATCTCCTAAAAAAGAACATCAGGGCATGTGGGAAAATTCAGTCCAAAAACCCTCAAACCATCACCAACAAGCTTCTGAAAAAAGCTCCTCGAGGCCTCATCACTGGCTGAGAGAAGAGGATGTGCTGTTTGTAGAATGGAAGGATAAAAGGAAGGTCCAGATGTGCTCCATCATTCACAGAGGCACTGAAGGAAGCATTGTGCTACTTTTATTTTCATTACTTTCTTCTTCTACTGTTTTTCTAATGTTTAAATACCAGTCTTATGCTTATTGTGTGAATGTTATTATTCCCAGTACATTTGGTTATCAGGCTGCTTTTCCTCAAACAGACGGAGGGAGAAAAGGACTACACACAGTCTCAGAATAATGTTTATAGGAATCTCCTTTTTATTGTATTTTCTTCAAAGTTGAAATATAAACTCATTACACATGTGACTTTTAACCCGTCACTATTCTGGATTGTTTCAGGACCGAATTCATGTATTTATATATAAAAAATAATGTTTTATGACGTACACATTTTTTTCTAAGGAACTTCAGCATTTTTGGATGATGTAAAGCCCAAAGTGTGTTCTTTTAAAAGAGATGTAAATTGTGTATGTAGCACACTGTTGTCAGGAACTTTTACCATTGAAAGTCAGGAAGGTCATTTTCAGCTGTGAGGCCCAAAAGTGGGGCTGAAACCGAACAGGGTTCAAGAAACCGGGTTTATTTTCATATAAGTAACAGTATTTAGTTTAGTAACCTTAAGTTCATTTAAAGGAGAATTCAGTGCTGTTTAGTGTAGTAAAGTCTTCATTTAATCCAAAACTATTCCATTCATTAAGTTCAATTATCCTCAAATTAATATTTTTACATTCAATAAAAACAAATCATCCAGTTTTCATTGATGTTTATTTAGTGAATAATGCATTTAATAAACAATTGGTTTCACTCAGAATGACTTTTTATTTTTTAATAAGTAGTAAAAATGTGTTTTTTTATTAAACTCATCTGAAGCATAAAGATAAAAATGCACCAGTTGGTTAAAAGAAAACATTTAAAAGTAAAACATTAATTCCAGCTCATAAATCCTATAAAACATGCAGCATTAAACATGAACTTCCAGCAGATGAACATCTCATAATACTGTCTGGAAGTGAGAAATGTACAGGTTGTTTTTACTCCATACACATGAACTTACTTTGATCAGAAACACAATCATACTCCAAATCAATTAATCAATAAAGTCAATAAAAGAATCCCAAACTGCTGTGTGTCTTGTCCTCGCTATTAATGACGTCATTAGAGCTCCACTACTTCTAATTACCTGCTGTGACAGTGAGCTCTAATACACATCACACTGCCACCTACTGGTCATTTATGATTCTGCAACATTCATAGAGTCACTCCGATCAACTTCCGGTTCTCAACTCGGATTCACTCGCTTTATACACAGTTTACAGCCGTTTTTATCTTATTTATGACTGTAATATCGCTCTTCTCTCAGGAACAACAGAAAAGCTTTGAAGACATGATATTTTATCCGCTCTTTACCTCTGTAATGTGCGCATGCGCATAGTGTCAGGTTAAACGAGACGGGTTACGTCACAGAGGGAGGGCGGGGCATCTCCCTGTGATGTCACAGTAAGGCAACGTCTATAATTGGAAACGCGTCTCTGTTTCTCTCATTTCCAAAGTTTTTGCTTGTGAGTAAAGAGGCATAAACATGGAGCTCTTCAGAAGGTTGAGAAAGTTTTTTCAAACCAGAAGATCGAAGAAAACTAAGCAGATTGCTGAAATGAAGGAGAAGCTGGAACACATGGAGAAAGTAGTGAAAGACTTGGATGCATTTTCTCTTCTAATGATAGAGAAGTTAACAGAAGAGAAAGAAGAGAAAGCCATTCTGCTACAGACGGTGCAAAAGCTGGAGGCTACTTTGGCTTCTGAGCGAAAGCAGCAGGAACAGGACATAACTGAGAGAAGCCAGAGCTGGGCGAGAGAACAAAAACAACTGGAGGAACGTGTTGCTCAGCTTGAGTTTATTTTGGATCAGACCACCATGAAGCTCCAGTCTTCCCTGAAAATCCATGAGGAACTGGAGCAAACTGTAGACTGTGAGAGAGAGAGCTGGACAATTGAACAAAAGAAAGTGGAGGAACATGTTGTTCAACTTGAGGTCACTTTGGAACAGACCACCATGGAGCTCCAGGATACTCAGAATCACTGTAAGAAAGTAAAAAATAGTGCAGAGCAGGAGAGAGATCATTTGATCAGAGAGAAAGAGCGACTGGAGGAACGTGTTGCTCAGTTTGAGCCCACGTTGGATTTTAAAGAAAAACAAGAGGACGAAAGAGAGAAAACTAAACTTGACATAGAGGAGAGGAACAACTTACAGCTTCAGACCAACAGGGGGCTCCAGGATACCCAGAATCTCTGTGAGGAAGAAAAGAAGACTTCAGAGAATAAAACAGATCATTATATGAGAGTCCGAGAGCGATGGGAGGAAATTGTTGCTCAGCTGAGACAAGAAAACATTCAAAAGAAAAGGAGAAATAGAAAAAAAAGAAGACGACAAGAGAAACAGAGAGTCTGAACATGCCTTTTTCCTCTTTCTGTTTCTCTTTTGGCTATTTATGATAGTTGTACACTTATAGTCAATAGTATAAAGCTGAGTGTAAAGCTATTGTATCTTGTAGATCGTCTCGCCTTTTGATCATTTTTATTTCTGTCTTGTCAAATCTTTTTTTTTTTATCTTTTTTTAAATCTTGATTTTAATCTTTTACTACAAAGAGTCACAATAAACACTATTAACAACCATGATTTTGTCTTCCTTACAAACGCTGTATGACCTCCTCATGGATTCTTCCACTTAGTTTATATCCTCTTGTGGGGCAGGGGCTGTGGCTCGGGGTCATAATGCTGAGGGGGGGGCGGTCAGGAGGGAGAGGGAAACTGGTCCTCAGTGCCACATTGTGCAAAACACCACACACCCTGATAATCTTACACACATTTTCCGGTGGTATAAAAGTCTTCCACCTGAGACATCCAGGGGATTTGATGTTCTCCTGTATTCCATGCAGTCGGGCATCTCCTCCTCCTGCGCTCCCGTAGTGAAATGTGATGGTGAGACGCTGATTACAAATTTAGAGTGAATTTTATTTAACATTTGAGTTGGATTTTATAAGAAGGTGTTTATGAAACAACTATCACTCAGTACAAACCCAAATAACCTGCAGGATTTCATCTTCATGAACACAACACTTCAAACAAAACATCTACAGTACATACAGGATTCAGGGCCATTTTTCAATATTTATATGTTACAGTAATTTTGTATTATTTATATTAGGAGTCTTTAACGACTCTGTGCATATGTTTAAAAAATGACCATGTTACTGTGTGTACAATGATACTAATTGTGTTCATGTATTACAAACACTTTATTAGGAGCACCTATATATTCATATACACTGTGTGTGTGTGTGTGTGTGTGTGTGTGTGTGTGTGTGTGTGTGTGTGTGTGTGTGTGTGTGTGTGTGTGTGTGTGTGTGTGTGTGTGTGTGTGTGTGTGTGTGTGTGTGTGTGTTTGTGTGTGTGTGTGTGTGTGTGTGTGTGTGTGTGTGTGTGTGTGATTATTTGTACAAAGAGTTCCGTCTCATCACTTTCATTATTTTAGATCAAACATGTGCACTACTACTATCAGGTAAAATACAATGTCCTCGTAGGAAAAAAACACCAAAAACAAAGTGTCCAAAAACTTACGACCCCCAGGCTGAAATAGTCCACGCAGAAACAAAACAGAGTAAGAACAGGAGCTTTGAGGGTTGGGATTTGGACTGTAGTTTATGTTAACAGTCTGCTACACTGACTCAGGATGTCAGAATGTGTCTTTGTTTCTCATTTCTCAGGTTTGTGCAGTTTTAGGAAAATAAGGGGAAAAATGTAGAGGTGTCATGAGTATGAACTGGAAGAGATATTCGAGGTGGAAAATAGAGACGCATATGACGAACAATAGTCACTCCAGAAAACAGATATATGCCATAGCCGGTAAAAAGTGGTGACCACGTACACCAGGCAAAGTGTGTCGGCCGGAAGGAAAAGATAGGAAAATATAATGTAAAATATAAAATAGTAAAATAAGCAAACAGCATGCAGGCAACATGCCTTAACTATACTCAAACAGCATATGCACATATTTTCAAAACACAAGTAGAAACGTAGGTGAAAAAAATCATATAAAAATATATATAAATATAAAAATGAGAAGAGTAATAGGTTAATAGGCACAACACATCGTCAGATAATAAAGAACGTAGGAGAATAGTTGCAAGAATTTGTATAAGAGGTACACTGTCCAAAACACACAGGAAGTGAGCATGAGAGAGCATGAGCTTAAGATGCAGGCAGGATGAGAGTAAGACAGGAAATGTTATATAAAGAAGTATTATGGCATAAGAAATATATTTTAAGAAGATTTTAAGTAAAACTAAGTAAAAGACGAGAGCTATGAAAATTAGGAAAAGCATTTGGAGAAAAGTGCTGGTGTGTTAAAACTAAAGCCCTGGTTTGTAAAACTAGTAAAAAACACGTTTTTATACAAAGTCTACACAAAACAAAACAAAGGATGATTTACAGACATAGGAAAAAAAACCCAGACGAGATTTTTAGAAAAGTGCACGATCAGGGGATGTTTTTTAAGACACGGTCTCCATCAAGAGATATTTTTGTACATGTAAATTAGATTCGTATGGAGGTGAACGAGGCCTCCTGGATATGGGTGGAATTTTAACTAAGAATAGGTAGAAACGCACCAGAAAACACGTGAGCAAAAGGTGGGATATGCAAAGCCCCATAAAATCAATGATGTACGTAAATTGTGAGGGAGGAGATATTAGACACAATATGTACATTTTACTAGGTGTGAGATATAAAAAATAAGGATTGTTTATATCAAATTACTCGCATGTGAAAGCTGACGGTGTCATTGCTGTCAGGATGATTCTCTCCGAGAGCTCCATGGGACGGGTCTGAAGTGACTGCAATAAAGCTGATTTTCTCCTTCTCATTCGTGACTGGAAGATGTCTTCATTTGGTTTGTTTATGTATTATTTTAAGTTTTGTAACTTATTGGTAAATGATTAGTGAACAGCTAAAACTAATTTGAGTACTGAGCCACAATTGTTATGTCTATTCGGACATGGGGTCTGAGTTACGAGACCCTGACCACTGTACTGTAACTCAGTGTCAGGATGTTACTGATCTTCTTATCGCCTCGGCATCATGGTGGAGTCTCCTGTCATCAGAGAGTCTTTACCATGAGGTGCCGTAGAACATCCAGTGGTCAGTATGAGAGAATTGAATAACAGAATATAAGATTTTTCTCCAAAGTTTAAATAACATTGGATTTTTTTCCATTTGATGAATTTTAAGTTCATTCATTTTTTCATTCATGTATTTTTGCTCTTGTTGTGAAGTGAAGTTTGTGTCATTGCTGCTACACTGTGCATCTGAACGATCACGACTCAAATCTCACAATAAACTTTAGGGTTTTATCACATTTTCTACTTTCATTCATCTGATTGTCTCCCCAGTGTCCAACTGCTCCATGGCTTTGTGTATCAGTCACCTCACAACTATAGCAAAGAGTTTTTATTATTGACCGAGTAAATTCCAAGTGATTCAGTGCTTATGCTCAGAGACTGACCTGATTTTTTTCAACTACTGCTGAATGTTTGTTTACATTCACAATATTCATTATTATATGCACATTATATTCCACATGGATCGTGCAGTACAGTGTACAAGTTGTTAATAACATTCTTGTGTATGTTTCTATTTTCTTTATAGTGATTAATCTGTAGGATAAATCATATAAATGTGGAAATCTTCATATAATAATCATATACATGTATAATTTTAGAATATAAAAGTATGTTTAAATGTAGACCTTTAGGTACTAAAGCACCCTATTGCAATAAAGTATTATTATGAATTATATTATTATTATTATTATTATTATTATTATTATTATTATTATTATTATTATAATGACAAACTGTGTTTATAAAATGAACATGAAATAAGGCTGTAATACTGCACTGTATTTAACTGTCCGAAAGAGATTTATTCTAGTTTTAAACATATTGATAGTCATTTTATTTATTTTTGTTGTATTTTGATGTTTTCAATTTCATTTCAGTAAATTATGACTTTATGTTTTTAATTTATTACCCAGTAAAAGCCTTGATATTTATAAATGTGTATTTAAAACACAGATATTTAAAAAAGAATAATACATCAAAAGATCTAATATCTACCAAACTACAAAAATCACTCAGTGTTGAATTGAGGTTTTTGGACATTTATTCCAGCTCATAAATCCTATAAAACATGCAGCATTAAACATGAACTTCCAGCAGATGAACATCTCATAATACTGTCTGGAAGTGAGAAATGTACAGGTTGTTTTACTCCATACACATGAACTTACTTTGATCAGAAACACAATCATACTCCAAATCAATTAATCAATAAAGTCAATAAAAGAATCCCAAACTGCTGTGTGTCTTGTCCTCGCTATTAATGACGTCATTAGAGCTCCACTACTTCTAATTACCTGCTGTGACAGTGAGCTCTAATACACATCACACTGCCACCTACTGGTCATTTATGATTCTGCAACATTCATAGAGTCACTCCGATCAACTTCCGGTTCTCAACTCGGATTCACTCGCTTTATACACAGTTTACAGCCGTTTTATCTTATTTATGACTGTAATATCGCTCTTCTCTCAGGAACAACAGAAAAGCTGTGAAGACATGCTATTTTATCCGCTCTTGACCTCTGTAATGTGCGCATGCGCATAGTGTCAGGTAAAAAGAGACCGGGTTACGTCACAGACGGAGGGCGGGGCATCTGCCTGTGACGTCACAGTAAGGCAACGTCTATAATTGGGAACGAGTCTCTGTTTCTCTCATTTCCAAGGTTTTTGCTTGTGAGTAAAGAGGCATAAACATGGAGCTCTTCAGAAGGTTGAGAAAGTTTTTTCAAAGCAGAAGAACGAAGAAAACTAAGCAGATTGCTGAAATGAAGGAGAAGCTGGAACACATGGAGAAAGTAGAGAAAGACTTGGATGCATTTTCTCTTCTAATGATAGAGAAGATAACAGAAGAGAAAGAAGAGAAAGCCATTCTGCTACAGACGGTGCAAAAGCTGGAGGCTACTTTGGCTTCTGAGCGAAAGCAGCAGAAACAGAATATAACTGAGAGAAGCCAGAGCTGGGCGAGAGAACAAAAACAACTGGAGAAACGTGTTGCTCAGCTTGAGGTCACTTTGGATCAGACCACCATGGAGCTCCAGTCTTCCCTGAAAATCAATGAGGAACTGGAGAAAACTGTGGACTGTGAGAGAGAGAGCTGGACCAGAGAACAAAAGAAAGTGGAGGAACATGTTATTCAGCTTGAGGCCACTTTGGAACAGACCACCATGAAGCTCCAGTCTTCCTGAAAATCAATGAGGAACTGGAGAAAACTGTGGACTGTGAGAGAGAGAGCTGGACCAGAGAACAAAAGAAAGTGGAGGAACATGTTATTCAGCTTGAGGCCACTTTGGAACAGACCACCATGAAGCTCCAGTCTTCCCTGAAAATCCTTAAGGAACTGGAGAAAAATGTGGAATGTGAGAGAAAGAGCTGGACGAGAGAGCAAAAGAAACTGGAGGAACATGTTGCTCAGCTTGAGGTCAATTTGGAACAGACCACTATGGAGCTCCAGGATACTCAAAATCACTGTGAGAAAGTAAAAAATAGTGCAGAGCAGGAGAGAGATCATTTGATCAGAGACAAAGAGCGACTGGAGGAACATGTTGCTCAGTTTGAGCCCACGTTGGACTTTAAAGAAAAACAAGAGGACGAAAGAGAGAAAACTAAACTTGACATAGAGGAGAGGAACAACTTACAGCTTCAGACCAACAGGGGGCTCCAGGATACCCAGAATCTCTGTGAGGAAGAAAAGAAGACTTCAGAGAATAAAACAGATCATTATATGAGAGTCCGAGAGCGATGGGAGGAAATTGTTGCTCAGCTGAGACAAGAAAACATTCAAAAGAAAAGGAGAAATAGAAAAAGAAGAAGACAAGAGAAACAGAGAGTCTGAACACTTTTACTACAGCGAGACACAATAAACACTTAAATAAATAAAGATTTTGAATTTCAATCATGTCTAATGTCTCTTCATCACAGAGAGCATTCAATGATGGCATTTTTTTTCTTGAAATCCACTTTAGTAAAGTCAGTGATGTTTGATGTCCTTAAAGAAAAGGAATTTGACAGAAACTGAAGTTGAGGTATTTTCTTGCAGCTTTAGTGCTTTGTTCATTTTGAGCTCTGAAAGCAATATAGCTGACAGTTAATGTGGGCAGAACCTGATTCACTTAAACATCTGTACTTTATAATTAATCACATGGATTGGCACAAGAAAGTGGATGATCTTTCAGCAGTTATTCTGACAGGGTTAACACTGGATTCACCTCACAACACCTGAACACTACTGCTGGATGGAGCAGCGGGTGTAACGAGCGGCGGTTGGTGAATGGAGGGTGGAGCCGGGGGGAAACGAGCGGTGAGAAGCAGATCTGTGGCTGATGGGACTAATCAGTGTGCTCTGTTTTAGTGACTGGTGACGAGGAGAAAAAGGAGAAAGACACGAGCAGAGCTGAGCATGTGTGTGTGTGTGTGTGTGTGTGTGTGTGTGTGTGTGTGTGTGTGTGTGTGTGTTTGTTTGTGTGCGTATGCGTGCGTATGCAGTGTGTGTGTGTGTGTGTGTGTGTGTGTGTGTGATGTAAAGTGTTTGAGTAAATGTACGTCGTTACTGTACTTGAGTAACTATAAGTGACTTCCTGTCTGATGAACTGTTCTGTATTGGTCCTGTTGACTTCAATAGTAAGGAATGTAGACCTGAGATCCTGATTATTGGTCTTTTATTACCCATAAGGCAGTGGTTTGTAACCTTTTTTGAGGCGTGACTCATTGTTTACATGAAGAAAACACAGTGCATGTAGGGTACGGTCTCAGGAGCCCTGCAGTAAGTGTGTGTGCATGTGATTGATGAATGTGCAGGTAGAAATTCAACTGAAACTGCATTCAATCTGGTTGATTATCAAGCAAGTTATTTTTTAACTACATTTAAGTTCCCTGTTATAGGATAACTTCCAATTCTGTAAATTCCATCTTTATTTCTATTAATTCCTGTTAATACCTAAATATTCCTGATAATTCATATGGGAAGTTTCCAGTCTTGAAAATTCCTGCAACCACATTCCTAGGAAATACATGAGCTGTTCCTTGGTCTTGGGCACAGGGATATTTTGCCTGCTTTTTTTTTGTCTTTTAAGTTTTACATTGTTCTGATATCAGATGCCCCAAGAAATTGCAGTTTAGACACAGAAGCTTTGTGTATGTGAGGATCCTCTATAATTATTTGGAGAAAGAGTCTGGTGTCATTATGCCATGGCTTGGGAAGTCGGGATGTTGTTAATAAATGTGAACTGATTTAATGTCATACAGTGTGTCTGTGTTCTACATTACAGTGGGGTCTGAGGTTCGGTTCCCAGCGTGTTGTTTCCTTACATTTTTTTATCCAGGGCCCAAAATCTTTCCACTGATCTCTCACACATTTAGAAAGTGATCTATGCAGAGCTGAACATCTCACCATGAATGATGAACAACCTCATGTTTGTGAGTTTTACTTAGAATCTACTTCGACTTCACTTCTGTGTTCATTCCAACCTCATTTATGTCGTCAGTCTGATTAGAGAGCAAACAGAGTGTAAGTGATTCTTCACTGCAAGAAAGAAAAGAAGTTTGCAAATGCTGTTAGATCAGTAGGGCAACCATCCAGGTCTGGATTTGTTTTAACACACTAGAAATAGTGAGTTCTGTCCCGTCCCTACCTGTGTTTTTCTTGTTCTGACTTCTGCTTCAAATTCCTACATGTTCTATGAAAACCAATTTACAGTCATTTTCTTATTCTACTTTGTCTTCTATTTGTTTCAGTGTTTCTTTGACATACAATACAATACAATACAATACAATACAATACAATACAATACAATACAATACAATACAGGTGTGAACCTACCTGTCATGATGAGTGTATTTGTAAATTATCCGCTAGGTGGCAGTAATGGCACACTTACCGGTAAGCTGTAGAAGAACTCATGTAGAAGTGATGATGTTACAGTGCAGTTGTTGCATGTGCAGACCTGTGATGGAGTAAAAGAGATGTTCCTCACTAAGAGTTTTCTACACTGAAGTAAGAAACATGCAGAGAGAGAAGACAATTGTCTTGTTGTTGGTGATGTATTTTATCTAAACAGAGTATTTTCAGTCTGTGGTAACGTTTTATTTTTTCTGCACACTTTCCTGATGCCCCCAAACTGATTATGATGATGGTGACAGCATGGCCAAGTGTTTTGTCTCATGACGGCTCTTTGACGTAGTTTCTTGTGTTTGACTTGTTTGCCACGATTTCCGTGTTTGTATTTCTCTCTGAGTTTTCAAACAAACTTTACTATTTATCTCTCCTTCTTTCCTCTTTTAATAATCCTAAATAGTTTTTTGTCTTCCTGACTTGTGCCTGTAGTTAGTTAACTCGACTATCACTAGTGTTGACTATATTCATTCCCTCCCACTCTATCACATCTCTGTATCTTAACTCTATCTGCTATTATAAGCACTATGCCGGCTGTGTGTCTGCCTTTGAGCACAGGTGAGAACTCGTTCGAGTTGCAAACGGTGGAGTTGAAGATGGAGGCTTTGGAGAAACAGGCAAAGCATGCCCAGCTGCGAGAGCGGAAAGCGACGCTGGAAACATCCCGGGCGGACGCTCACTCGTCCCAGGTAAATTCCCGGGTTGAACCTAACGCTCCCAGCACCTCAACTCCGCGTGTTTCTCTGCCCAGGCCCAGCGCACCTACAACGCGGCCGCCCAGGTATCGTTCACTCCGGCACCGGTGCACCACGAACCCTGGATGCTGCAGCAGTGGAAGACACGAGCCAAGCCCCGGTCGAAGACATCTCCCCACCACCACCACCGGCCTTCGAGATCTCGACCGAGAACCGCTTCGCCCATCTCCGTCACGTCATACTGTGATTCTTGGAGATTCCATCGTCCGGCATGTCCGCGCAACTGGAGCCAAAGTTAAGGTGCACACTCGCTGTTTTCCTGGTGCTCGTGTTCTCGATGTCGCTGCGCAGGTACCCGCGATCCTGAACGAGAACTTTGCAGTGGTTGTTCTTCATGTCGGAGCGAACGACACCCGGCTTAGGCAAACGGAGATCTTAAAGAGGGATTTCAGGATCCTGGTGGAGACGGTACGCAGCACATCGCCCACAACGAGGATTATAGTGTCAGGACTGAGAAGTTTGTGTTTTAATGCAGTGATTCTTAATCTTTTTCTGCTATTTACCACTTCAGAGGGGTGGGTTTTTAAACCCACCTGTCCTCCGTCACCTCAAAAAAGGATAATGAAATTCTTCAATAATAATGAAAGTTGAAAAAATTCTAATTTATTTACTATCCAATTGTAAATGAACATCAACTAGCATCAAAAACAAAAATAGAGAAAATAACAGCAATGACACCGCCAGCTTTCACATGCGAGTGCAATTTGATATAAACAATCCTTATTTTTTATATCTCACACCTAGTAAAATGTACATATTGTGTCTAATATCTCCTCCCTCACAATTTACGTACATCATTGATTTTATGGGGCTTTGCATATCCCACCTTTTGCTCACGGGTTTTCTGGTAAGTTTCTACATATTCTTAGTAAAATTCCACCCATATCCAGGAGGCCTCGTTCACCTCCATACGATTCTAATTTACATGTACAAAAATATCTCTTGATGGAGACCTTGTCTTAAAAAACATCCCCTGATCGTGCACTTTGTACACAACAATGCAACAGATCATCCACATAATATTCACACCTTTTCTTAAAATCTCGTCTGGGTTTTTTTTCCGATGTCTGCAACTCATCCTTTGTTTTGTTTTGTGTAGAATTTTTATTTTTTACTAGTTTTACAAACCAGGGCTTTAGTTTTAACACATCAGCACTTTTCTCCAAATGCTTTTCCTAATTTTCATAGCTCTCGTCTTTTACTTAGTTTTACTTAAAATCTTCTTAAAATATATTTCTTATGCCATAATACTTCTTTATATAACATTTCCTGTCTTACTCTCATCCTGCCTGCATCTTAAGCTCATGCTCTCTCATGCTTACTTCCTGTGTGTTTTGGACAGTGTACCTCTTATACAAATTCTTGCAACTATTCTCCTACGTTCTTTATTATCTGACGATGTGTTGTGCCTATTAACCTATTACTCTTCTCATTTTTATATTTATATATATTTTTATATGATTTTTTCACCTCGTTTCTACTTGTGTTTTGAAAATATGTGCATATGCTGTTTGAGTATAGTTAAGGCAAGTTGCCTGCATGCTGTTTACTTATTTTACTATTTTTATTTTACATTATATTTTCCTATCTTTTCCTTCCGGCCGACACACTTTGCCTGGTGTGCGTGGTCACCACTTTTACCGCCATGGCATATATCTGTTTTCTGGAGTGACTATTGGTCCTCATATGCGTCTCTATTTTCCACCTCGAATATCTCTTCCAGTTCATACTCATGACACCTCTACATTTTCCTTATTTTCCTAAAACTGCACAAACCTGAGAAATGAGAAACAAAGACACATTCTGACATCCTGAGTCAGTGTAGCAGACTGTCAACATAAACTACAGTCCAAATCCCAACCCTCAAAGCTCCTGTTCTTACTCTGTTTTGTTTCTGCGTGGACTATTTCAGCCTGGTGGTCGTAAGTTTTTGGACACTTTGTTTTTGGTGTTTTTTCCTACGAGGACATTGTATTTTACCTGATAGTAGTAGTGCACATGTTTGATCTAAAATAATGAAAGTGATGAGACGGAACTCTTTGTACAAATAATCACACACACACACACACACACACACACACACACACACACACACACACACACACACACACAGTGTATATGAATATATAGGTGCTCCTAATAAAGTGTTTGTAATACATGAACACAATTAGTATCATTGTACACACAGTAACATGGTCATTTTTTTTAAACATATGCACAGAGTCGTTAAAGACTCCTAATATAAATAATACAAAATTACTGTAACATATAAATATCGAAAAATGGCCCTGAATCCTGTATGTACTGTAGATGTTTTGTTTGAAGTGTTGTGATCATGAAGATGAAATCCTGCAGGTTATTTGGGTTTGTACTGAGTGATAGTTGTTTCATAAACACCTTCTTATAAAATCCAACTCAAATGTTAAATAAAAATTCACTCTAAATTTGTAATCAGCGGCGTCTCACCATCACATTCCACTACGGGAGCGCAGGAGGAGGAGATGCCCGACTGCATGGAATACAGGAGAACATCAAATCCCCTACCATTAGATAACTGCAGAACACAGTGTAAATAACGACATATTTTCCTTCAATAAATCTGGAAATGCAGCCATTACGCTCTCACACAGTCGTTACTCTCTTTATGTTCTCATTTTCAGTCCTAACTATAATGATGTTCATGACAAAACTGGCATGAAGAAACGTGTTCACATGTCACATTTTCATCTTCAAATTGTATCACTGGTGATGATGCCACTAATTCATGCTGATTTTGCCAAGGTGTTAATGATCAGTGTAATTACTGTAACATATAAATGCTGTGGTGACCCCCGTGTGTAATGCTGCATGATGGCACTGCTGGAGGATTACACCAATGGAAGATTAAGGAGAGAAAGAGTCTCCAGGGACCATGATGATTTCTCGGCCCATGATGATGACTGAATAATAAGCTGATTTAGATTCCTACAGCTGTGCTCCTGGATCTATGTGATCTATGCAGCTGCAGGACGTGATGACTGGCTTCTTGGTGACTTTAACAATATGTAGAAATTGTAAACATTGTCCTGATGTAGTCTATAATATGACAGGTGACAGAGGCTTCACCCCTCAGACGCTCCTCACCTCCAGAAATGCAGATGTGGAGCTCTGGATGTCTCAGGTGGAAGACTTTTATACCACCCGGAAAAAGTGTGTAAGATTATCAGGGTGTGTGGTGTTTTGCACAATGTGGCACTGAGGACC
This sequence comes from Silurus meridionalis, assembly GCF_014805685.1. NCBI lineage: Eukaryota > Metazoa > Chordata > Actinopteri > Siluriformes > Siluridae > Silurus > Silurus meridionalis. Next base: position 4,772,995 of record NC_060887.1, on the reverse strand, counting down.
AGTTTCCCTCTCCCTCCTGACCTCCCTCCCCCTCAGCATTATGACCCCGAGCCACAGCCCCCTGCCCCACAAGAGGATATAAACTAAGTGGAAGAATCCATGAGGAGGTCATCGCTTGTAAGGAAGACAAAAATAATGGTTGTTATTAGTGTTTATTGTGACTCTTTGTAGTAAAAGATTAAAATCAAGATTTAAAAAGATAAAAAAGATTTGACAAGACAGAAATAAAAATGATCAAAAGGAGGCGATCTACAAGATACAATAGCTTTACACTCAGCTTTATACTATTGACTATAAGTGTAAAACTATCATAAATAGCCATAAGAGAAACAGAAAGAGGAAAAGGCGTTCAGACTCTCTGTTTCTCTTGTCGCCTTCTTTTTTCTATTTCTCCTTTTCTTTTGAATGTTTTCTTGTCTCAGCTGAGCAACAATTTCCTCCATCGCGCTCGGACTCTCATATAATGATCTGTTTTATTCTCTGAAGTCTTCTTTTCTTCCTCACAGAGATTCTGGGTATCCTGGAGCCCCTGTTGGTCTGAAGCTGTAAATTGTTCCTCTCCTCTATGTCAAGTTTAGTTTCTCTCTTTCATCCTCCTGTTTTCTTTAAAATCCAACGTGGGCTCAAACTGAGCAACATGTTCCTCCAGTCGCTCTTTCTCTCTGATTAAATGATCTCTCTCCTGCTCTGCACTATTTTTTACTTTCTCACAGTGATTCTGAGTATCCTGGAGCTCCATGGTGGTCTGTTCCAAAGTGAGCTTAAGCTGAGCAACATGTTCCTCCAGTTGTTTTGTTCTCTCTTCCAGCTCTCTCTCACATCTTACAGTTTTCTCCAGTTCCTCATGGATTTTCAGGGAAGACTGGAGCTCCATGGTGGTCTGATCCAAAGTGACCTCAAGCTGAGCAACATGTTTCTCCACTTTCGTTTGTTCTCTTGTCCAGCTCTCTCTCACAGTCTACAGTTTTCTCCAGTTCCTCATTGATTTTCAAGGAAGACTGGAGCTTCATGGTGGTCTGCTCCAAAATAAACTCAAGCTGAGCAACACGTTCCTCCAGTTGTTTTTGTTCTCTCGCCCAGCTCTGGCTTCTCTCAGTTATGTCCTGTTCCTGCTGCTTTCGCTCAGAAGCCAAAGTAGCCTCCAGCTTTTGCACCGTCTGTAGCAGAATGGCTTTCTCTTCTTTCTCTTCTGTTATCTTCTCTATCATTAGAAGAGAAAATGCATCCAAGTCTTTCTCTACTTTCTCCATGTGCTCCAGCTTCTCCTTCATTTCAGCAATCTGCTTAGTTTTCTTCGATCTTCTGGTTTGAAAAATCTCTCTAAACCTTCTGAAGAGCTCCATGTTTATGCCTCTTTACTCACAAGCAAAAACCTCGGAAATGAGAGAAACAGAGACGTTTCCAATTATAGACGATGTCTTACTGTGACGTCACAGGCAGATGCCCCGCCCTCCGTCTGTGACGTAACCCGGTCTCTTTTAACCTGACACTATGCGCATGCACATTACAGAGGTAAAGAGCGGATAAAATTTCATGTCTTCACAGCTTTTCTGTTGTTCCTGAGAGAAGAGTGATATTACAGTCATAAATAAGATAAAAACGGCTGTAAACTGTGTATAAAGCGAGTGAATCCGAGTTGAGAACCAGGAGTTGACCGGAGTGACTCTATGAATGTTGCAGAATCATAAATGACCAGTAGGTGGCAGTGTGATGTGTATTAGAGCTCACTGTCACAGCAGGTAATTAGAAGTAGTGGAGCTCTAATGACGTCATTAATAGCGAGGACAAGACACACAGCAGTTTGGGATTCTTTTATTGACTTTATTGATTAATTGATTTGGAGTATGATTGTGTTTCTGATCAAAGTAAGTTCATGTGTATGGAGTAAAAACAACCTGTACATTTCTCACTTCCAGACAGTATTATGAGATGTTCATCTGCTGGAAGTTCATGTTTAATGCTGCATGTTTTATAGGATTTATGAGCTGGAATAAATGTCCAAACATCTTAAATCAACACTGAGTGATTTTTTTGGTAGATATTAGATCTTTTTACATATTATTAATTTTTTAATATCTGTGATTTAAATACACATTTATAAATATAAAGGCTTTTAGTGTATATTAGAGATTAGAACATAAACCGACACAAATTAAATACAATAAAAATTTATTAACTGAAATAAAACATCAAAATATAAAGTTTCAAAATAAAATCTATCAATACATTTAAAATTATAACAATATATAATAATAATAATAATAATAATAATAATAATAATAATAATAATAATAAATACAGTGCAGTATTACAGCTTAAATATTTGAATTTATTTCAGATCAATTTTATTCATCCATTAAATAAATGGTGTCAGCGTCAGAGTAGTGTATTTACATGATCTGTTTCCAGGGTTTTCACGAACACAACTCTGTTATTACTGTTCTCTTTTCACAGCGTCTCTTTCAGTTCTAATGAAAGTTCTCATGTATTAAGAGGAATTTTATGAATGATCAATAATGAAACACCTTCATTACTGTTAGTTATTTACATATTTATTTACAGTAATAAAACTATTTCTGTAAAAAAGAGAAAGAAATAATTAATAAAAGCAAAATAAATAAAATGATGAATTCAGTGGAGCAGACGACATGACCTGAAAGTGAAAAACAGAGATGTGTTACTTTACATAATGTGTGTGTTTGACGGTACACAGTGTGTGTTTAGTAAAGTTTTGTAGGACATTATGAGGACAGTATGACTTACGCTGTAGATGGAGCCACTGCATGTTCCTGGATGGATGGAGGTAGGGCTTGGTGTGGCGGCTGCTCCCTGTCCACTGCTCAGCCATAGTGATACACAGTGACCTCCTGCTCACCAGCTTTCCATTCAACTCTCTGATGGCATTAGTGTCTTCATCCAGAGAGGAATATCAGACAAATCAAAGCATTACCACCTGTAGGAGTGAGTGAGGAGATACAGAAAGCAAAAACATGAGCTTTACATCACTCTCATGTAGAAAACCATGAGAAATAACAAGCACTGTCTGTTTTCCATAATATAAACAGAACAGCGGTGTTCTTTTATCATCAACGTTCTGGTCTCACTGGTGAATGAACAATGAAGCACTTTTATTTAAAGGTCATTTTCTGAGAGCAGAAACTTGCTGCAAGTGTACACTGGTTCTGGTATAATAGAGGATCTAATCCTAATTCCTACAGAAAACAGAACAAATTCAGCATCCAATGTTTGAGTGCATGTGTGTGTTTACATTGCTGACTTTAATAATACACACTGATCAATCACTCAGTATTAAACCAATTATTACATGTGACCAAACACAGCTGTGACCAAAACCTGCTCCAGATCATGAAGGTCTCTATAAAACACACTGGAAATAGAATCAGAATAGTTCCTGTGTGTCCAGTCTGAGAGGCTGTGGTGTGAATCGCCTGTTCCACTGCTGCTGGTTTTCTTTTCCAGGATCTGCAACTGGAACATCTGTAGATGCAGACAATCATCTCATGTTAGCATCCAATCAGAAGGTAAATTTTGCTAACATAATAGTTCTCTTCTGTTTTAAATCTTTAACTGCACTTAACACAAAACTAATCGGACGGCTTTGACTCACTCTGTGGATGGATGTTCTTGTTGGCGTTGGGTCTTGGGTCTGGGCAGGGTTTTGAAGGTGAGATGGTTTCTACCTTCTGCCGTGACTTCGTCCCTGGGTGGTCTGAGAGGACTTAAGTACAGTCCTGCTGCCCAGCACCCTGCCGTTCATCTCCATGATGTCTTCTCGAGCCTCATCAGGAGATGAAAACGTCACATACCGATGCCTTTTGAGCGTCCGTTCTCCATCATGACCTGTACGGGACAGCGAGCAGAAACACAAAGCAAAGAGTGCACATCAAAGCGTGTTAGAGGTTTACAATATCAGAGCTCTCCATATTCAGAAAATACTCCAGCTGAGTACAGGGAGGAAACCCCAAGTTACTGAGAAAGAAGGAAAATGTAAGGATCAGTAGTTATAAATGACGTGTGCAGTGAGGACAGTCCCAAATCTCAGGAACGCTTCATACACGTCCGTCATCCACAATACAGTCCAGATTTCTCAGCAGCAGTGTGACTGTCTACAGAACAACATCCAGTGTGTTCATCACTTCATTTACATTTCTTTAGGATAAAAAAAAGAGTAAACATTCAGCATTGGACTTTTGAGTAAGTTGTGCTGTGTGATTCGTGATAATCAGATTTATGGTGAGACATAAACACCTTCAACAAAGTCAGACTCATAAATAATATTTTACCTGATTATCTACACACAGTTATACATTTTCTCACATTCTCTAAAGTCTCCAAAAGTCCAAAGGACTTCAGCCTGTTCTTTTTGATCCTCCATCATCTGCTCCTCAACCTTCTGCTCCTCCACCTTTAAAGAAGTGTCAGATAGAGATGGGTTATATATAACATTCAACATGCGCCCAATATTACAAGAAGAGTATCTGTTCTTGATGAAGACTGTTTGTTCAGGTGAAATAACACAAGGCAGAACTTTCTCCAGACGGCAGGTCAGAGTTTTTGCTAAGATTTTCGTATCCTGGTCCAGGTGATTTACCAGAAGGCAGACTTGCTAAGGCTATTTCTGTATCAGATATAAACTCATCCAATTGTAATGCTGTACCTACACTTATTGTAGGAATACATACATTTTGAAAAAGGCATCCAATGTTTGAGTGCATGTGTGTGTTTGACCGGTACACAGTGTGTGTGTTTAGTAAAGTTTTGTAGGACATTATGAGGACAGTATGACTTACGCTGTAGATGGAACCACTGCATGTTCCTGGATGGATGGAGGTAGGGCTTGGTGTGGCGGCTGCTCCTGTCCACTGCTCAGCCATAGTGATACACAGTGACCTCCTGCTCACCAGCTTTCCATTCAACTCTCTGATGGCATTAGTGTCTTCATCCAGAGAGGAATATCAGACAAATCCAAAGCATTACCACCTGTAGGAGTGAGTGAGGAGATACAGAAAGCAAAACATGAGCTTTACATCACTCTCATGTAGAAAACCATGAGAAATAACAAGCACTGTCTGTTTTCCATAATATAAACAGAACAGCGGTGTTCTTTTATCATCAACGCTCTGGTCTCACTGGTGAATGAACAATGAAGCACTTTTATTTAAAGGTCATTTTCTGAGAGCAGAAACTTGCTGCAAGTGTACACTGGTTCTGGTATAATAGAGGATCTAATCCTAATTCCTACAGAAAACAGAACAAATTCAGCATCCAATGTTTGAGTGCATGTGTGTGTTTGACCGGTACACAGTGTGTGTGTTTAGTAAAGTTTTGTAGGACATTATGAGGACAGTATGACTTACGCTGTAGATGGAACCACTGCATGTTCCTGGATGGATGGAGGTAGGGCTTGGTGTGGCGGCTGCTCCTGTCCACTGCTCAGCCATAGTGATACACAGTGACCTCCTGCTCACCAGCTTTCCATTCAACTCTCTGATGGCATTAGTGTCTTCATCCAGAGAGGAATATCAGACAAATCCAAAGCATTACCACCTGTAGGAGTGAGTGAGGAGATACAGAAAGCAAAACATGAGCTTTACATCACTCTCATGTAGAAAACCATGAGAAATAACAAGCACTGTCTGTTTTCCATAATATAAACAGAACAGCGGTGTTCTTTTATCATCAACGCTCTGGTCTCACTGGTGAATGAACAATGAAGCACTTTTATTTAAAGGTCATTTTCTGAGAGCAGAAACTTGCTGCAAGTGTACACTGGTTCTGGTATAATAGAGGATCTAATCCTAATTCCTACAGAAAACAGAACAAATTCAGCATCCAATGTTTGAGTGCATGTGTGTGTTTGACCGGTACACAGTGTGTGTGTTTAGTAAAGTTTTGTAGGACATTATGAGGACAGTATGACTTACGCTGTAGATGGAACCACTGCATGTTCCTGGATGGATGGAGGTAGGGCTTGGTGTGGCGGCTGCTCCTGTCCACTGCTCAGCCATAGTGATACACAGTGACCTCCTGCTCACCAGCTTTCCATTCAACTCTCTGATGGCATTAGTGTCTTCATCCAGAGAGGAATATCAGACAAATCCAAAGCATTACCACCTGTAGGAGTGAGTGAGGAGATACAGAAAGCAAAAACATGAGCTTTACATCACTCTCATGTAGAAAACCATGAGAAATAACAAGCACTGTCTGTTTTCCATAATATAAACAGAACAGCGGTGTTCTTTTATCATCAACGCTCTGGTCTCACTGGTGAATGAACAATGAAGCACTTTTATTTAAAGGTCATTTTCTGAGAGCAGAAACTTGCTGCAAGTGTACACTGGTTCTGGTATAATAGAGGATCTAATCCTAATTCCTACAGAAAACAGAACAAATTCAGCATCCAATGTTTGAGTGCATGTGTGTGTTTGACCGGTACACAGTGTGTGTGTTTAGTAAAGTTTTGTAGGACATTATGAGGACAGTATGACTTACGCTGTAGATGGAACCACTGCATGTTCCTGGATGGATGGAGGTAGGGCTTGGTGTGGCGGCTGCTCCTGTCCACTGCTCAGCCATAGTGATACACAGTGACCTCCTGCTCACCAGCTTTCCATTCAACTCTCTGATGGCATTAGTGTCTTCATCCAGAGAGGAATATCAGACAAATCCAAAGCATTACCACCTGTAGGAGTGAGTGAGGAGATACAGAAAGCAAAACATGAGCTTTACATCACTCTCATGTAGAAAACCATGAGAAATAACAAGCACTGTCTGTTTTCCATAATATAAACAGAACAGCGGTGTTCTTTTATCATCAACGCTCTGGTCTCACTGGTGAATGAACAATGAAGCACTTTTATTTAAAGGTCATTTTTCTGAGAGCAGAAACTTGCTGCAAGTGTACACTGGTTCTGGTATAATAGAGGATCTAATCCTAATTCCTACAGAAAACAGAACAAATTCAGCATCCAATGTTTGAGTGCATGTGTGTGTTTACATTGCTGACTTTAATAATACACACTGATCAATCACTCAGTATTAAACCAATTATTACATGTGACCAAACACAGCTGTGACCAAAACCTGCTCCAGATCATGAAGGTCTCTATAAAACACACTGGAAATAGAATCAGAATAGTTCCTGTGTGTCCAGTCTGAGAGGCTGTGGTGTGAATCACCTGTTCCACTGCTGCTGGTTTTCTTTTCCAGGATTTGCAACTGGAACATCTGTAGATGCAGACAATCATCTCATGTTAGCATCCAATCAGAAGGTAAATTTTGCTAACATAAAAAGTTCTCTTCTGTTTTAAATCTTTAACTGCACTTAACACAAAACTAATCGGACGGCTTTGACTCACTCTGTGGATGGATGTTCTTGTTGGCGTTGGGTCTTGGGTCTGGGCAGGGTTTTGAAGGTGAGATGGTTTCTACCTTCATGCCATGACTTCGTCCCTGGGTGGTCTGAGAGGGACTTAAGTACACAGTCCTGCTGCCCAGCACCCTGCCGTTCAATTCCATGATGTCTTCTCGAGCCTCATCAGGAAATGAAAACGTCACATACCCGAAGCCTTTTGAGCGTCCGTTCTCCATCATGACCTGTACGGGACAGCGAGCAGAAACACAAAGCAAAGAGTGCACATCAAACGTGTTAGAGGTTTACAATATCAGAGCTCTCCATATTCAGAAAATACTCCAGCTGAGTACAGGGAGGAAACCCCAAGTTACTGAGAAAGAAGGAAAATGTAAGGATCAGTAGTTATAAATGACGTGTGCAGTGAGGACAGTCCCAAATCTCAGGAACGCTTCATACACGTCCGTCATCCACAATACAGTCCAGATTTCTCAGCAGCAGTGTGACTGTCTACAGAACAACATCCAGTGTGTTCATCACTTCATTTACATTTCTTTAGGATAAAAAAAAGAGTAAACATTCAGCATTGGACTTTTGAGTAAGTTGTGCTGTGTGATTCGTGATAATCAGATTTATGGTGAGACATAAACACCTTCAACAAAGTCAGACTCATAAATAATATTTTACCTGATTATCTACACACAGTTATACATTTTCTCACATTCTCTAAAGTCTCCAAAAGTCCAAAGGACTTCAGCCTGTTCTTTTTGATCCTCCATCATCTGCTCCTCAACCTTCTGCTCCTCCACCTTTAAAGAAGTGTCAGATAGAGATGGGTTATATATAACATTCAACATGCGCCCAATATTACAAGAAGAGTATCTGTTCTTGATGAAGACTGTTTGTTCAGGTGAAATAACACAAGGCAGAACTTTCTCCAGACGGCAGGTCAGAGTTTTTGCTAAGATTTTCGTATCCTGGTCCAGGTGATTTACCAGAAGGCAGACTTGCTAAGGCTATTTCTGTATCAGATATAAACTCATCCAATTGTAATGCTGTACCTACACTTATTGTAGGAATACATACATTTTGAAAAAGGCCTCTAATGTTGAAGTGTCAGCAGATAAAGGAGCAGTATATAGTGATTTATAACATTGGAAGAAACAGTCATTGATTGTTAATACTGGAGTGTAGTGGTCATCATGTCTGTTTTATATGCAGAAGGTTTTGGGTTTGACCCACAGTGGAGACCTGCTCTTGAGCCTCTGATTTTAATTTCCTACTCAATTACTTTGTTGATTATTTACACCAAAAAGTAATGTGTTACTGTTAAAAGTAACTTTTTAGTTACTTTTTTAAAGAACCTTCTTTAATGTTCCCATTAATGCCCTTTTATGTGTTATAGTCTACAAACACAAAACTGACTTAAACACAAAGTCATTTTTAAACACTATTTTATTAAAGTCAGAGCAGCACAAACTGAATATATCACAAGCATTTCTGAAATAAATAACAAAACAAGCTGAATAATATACAGTGGAACCCGGTTATGTCGATGTCCTAGGGGTCGCCAAAAGCATCGAGGTAACCGATGATCGAGATAAACGAAAATCAAAATGGCGGCAGTATATTAACGTGCTTGAAATTTCTTTATGTACATGATGTGTGTTAATAAATGAGAATGTGCATGCACGTGTTTTTGAAGGTTTTTTTTACACAACAGCGTTGGCGCGATTTGTTTGATGAAGGCATGCTATAAAAATACATACAGTACATGTTTATCTGTCAGGAATCCACCTGCCACGCCCCCTTCGGCCCCCTTCAGCGTGGTTCACCAGTATACACTACAACACCTGTAGCAGCTGTAAGACTTGATTTTTCAGCCACATTTCGCGAGTTCTTCTGCGGCTGCACCGAGATAACCGGCGTTAAATGGCAAATTTTTCCCCCCTTGTGCTCGAGATATTAGGGTTCGACATAAAAAGTCGACATAACCGATAAAAATGCTTAGAAAAGCGAGAATTTGGGGTTCCACTTCAAAAACGTCGACTTAATAGGGTTGTCGAGGTAACCGAGGTCGAGATAACCGGGTTCCACTGTATTCACAATCAAAAACTAAAGTGGCTTCTGCTGTTGTGTTGAGCTCTTAAACATGTTCCTTTCACAGCTGAAGTATGAAAACAGAACACCGGGTTAGCTTCTAGCTTCGTCGAGGCATGTAGATTCTAAAGGAGCTTCGGCAGATTGGAGTTGCTGTTTATCGCAGTAGATACGAGCTTCGAACCAGAAAGACAGCTTACATTTGACAGTTTTTGTCTTTATACTCAACTAAAGTGAAATAATGAGCATATTTCCACTTTGAGAAACTCGTCTTGCTCTCGCCTCGACTCGCCATTACTGCCGCACAGACCTGAATAAACGGAGACACACCCACAGTGCGTCTTCTTCCTGTTTACAGTGGTTCATCCACCAATCCTACAATGCGACGCTGCTGTAAGCTGGTTAGGCTGTAGTCTACACTTCAGCCCAAATTCATTCATTTATAAAAGTAACGGGTAACGCATCATACGGTAATGGTAACGGAGTTACTTTATTTTTACAGTATTGTTACAGTATTAGTTATTGTCAAAAGTAATGCGTTACCGCCCAACACTGTTTATTTGCATGTTTGTCACACTTTAATGTTTCAGATCGTCAAACTAATTTAAATATTAGTAAAAGATACACAAGTGAACACGACATGCAGATTTTAAATAAAGGGGAAACAAAATCCAAAACTACATGGCCCGTGTGAAAAAGTGTTTGCCCCCCTGTTAAAACTGTGCTAACTTTTTTGTTCACACATGGCAAAAACATGGAACAGTGACCTTCCCAGGAGTGGCCGACTGACCAAAATTACCCCAAGAGCACAACGACGACTCATCCAAGAGATCACAAAAGACCCCATAACAACATCCAAAGAACTGCAGCCTCACTTGCCTCAGTTAAGGTCAGTGTTCATGACTCCCCCATGAGAAAGAGACGGCAAAAATGATCTACACGGCAGAGATCTAAGACTGAAACAGCTGCTGAGCAAAAAGAACATAAAGGCTCGTCTCACTTTTGCCAGAAAACATCTTGATGATCCCCAAGACTTTTGGGAAAATACTCGAAAGTTTACCTTTTTGTAAGGTGTGTGTCCCATCACGCCTTGCGTAAAAGTAACACCGCATTTGAGAAAAAGAGCGTCATACCAACAGTGAAATATGGTGGTGGTAGTGTGATGGTCTGGGGCTGTTTTGCTGCTTCAGGACCTGGAAGACTTGCTGTAATAAATGGATCCATGAATTCTGCTGTTTACTAAAAAATCCTGAAGGAGAATCTGTTTGTGACTTCAAGCTGAAGTGAACTTGGGGTCTGCAGCAGGACAATGATCCAAAACACACTAGCAAGTCCACATCTGAACGGCTAAGGAAAGAAAAAATGAAGACTTTGGAGTAGCCTAGTCAAAGTCCTGACCTGAATCCTATTGAGATGCTGTGACATGACCTTCAAAAGAAGGTTTGTGCTAAAAAACCCTCCAATGTGGCTGAATTACAACAATTCTGCATAGATGAGTGACCAAAATTCCTCCACAGCACTCTAACAGACTCATCACAAGTTATCACAAACGCCTGATTGCAGTTGTTGCTGCTAAGGGCGGCCCAACCAAATATTAGGTTTAGGGGGCAATCACTTTTTCACACGGGGCATGTGGTTTTGGATTTTGTTTTTCTCAATAATAAAAACTGCATGTTCACTTGTGTTATCGTTATCGTATCATTCGTTGTTCAATCAGACTCTCCATCGCTTTCTAAAATAAAGAGTAACTGGGAATCGGACCTTAATTATAATTTCACGGATGAGGAATGGTCCAAGGCCCTTGGTCGTGTACATTCCTCCTCTATATGCGCCCGTCATTCGTTAATACAGTGATCAGTGATGGGTGTCGGCGGCTCCGGCTACTCTTTATCATACTTTTTGGCTTTGCCCAGCCTTGACCTCTTTCTGGACATCAGTTTTTAAATCAATCTCTAAATACTTCATTTTAGATATTAAACCATGTCCCCTAATAGCATTATTTGGAATCAACCCCACAAATCCCTCCTTGTCATCCTTACAATCAAACATGCTCGCCTTTTGTTTAATAGTAGCAAAGAGACTTATATTACTGAACTGGAAGAATCCTCACCCACCCAGTTCTTCTCATTAGATACATGACCTGTCTCAGTTTATTCAAATAGAAAAGATCAGATTTACATAACTTAGTATTACGGAAAGGTTTTACACCACCTGGCAACCATTCTTATTGTATTTAAGAGAAAGAGGAAAATAAAATCCTATTCTCTTTGTTTAGCCTTTTTGAGCTCTTCCCCTTGTCCCTGACTTCTTGGTAGATGTAGAAAAGAGAAAGGAAAACATATATCTTAGAGAGTGTTCATGTACTTAGGTGCAAATCTTTTATTTTGTTTCATTATTTTTTTTTCTTTCTTTCTCCTGTTCTTGATGCTCACATTCATGATTGTGATTATATGTATAACTTAGAAAGAGAGAGACCACTTTCTTGTTGTTGGACTAAATTAAACACTGTTCCATTGTCTTTCTCGCCTGAGTGTCTTTCTGTTTGAATGCATCAATAAAAAAGAGTTGGATAATAATAATAATAAGAAGAAGAAGAAGCTAAGTGATTTTGAAATGTTTTGCCGGTGTCTATGATGACAGGCGGGTCCATCTAATACACAAACGGCAAGTGTTCAGGGGAAGCAAATAAAAGCAAGACTGCTTAGAGGTTGTTACTTTGGCAACTGAACATAATCACTAAAGGTTTTGCGTTGGCTGGGAATCGAACCCGGGTCAACTGCTTGGAAGGCAGCTATGCTCACCACTATACCACCAACGCCACACTACCAGGGGCGAACATCGCCAAATAAATCCATGCTAGAAGAACGTTGGTTGTTTTGAACTTCTCAGCAAACCGGTTCATTCTCCTGCTCTACTGCAACTGTGAATGTATGCAAAAGTGCAAACAGTGACCAAGAAGCTTTTCCCTGTGGTAGTTACTGTAGTGTAGTGGTCATCACGTTCGCCTCACACGCGAAAGGTCCCTGCTTCTACACCAGGCAGAAACAAGGTTGTGATTTTGAAGCTAGTGTTAAATTCTTAGGCCTGTAAACTGTGTTACTCGACAGCATTAGAGAAATGTAGAAAACTTTCTTTTATATTGTTTCTGTAGTGTAGTGCTTTAAGTGTTATTGCTGCTGTTTGAACTACAAAAATGTTCAAACAAGTTAAATGTTCCTTATTTTAAAATATGCAAATGCAGTTATAAGAAAATAAAAACTATTTTTCTATTTCAATAAAATCTGAATTCAAGAAATTCCTGGAAAAAAATGACTTTGACTTATTTTACACACAGAACTGTGCAGTAAAGCTGAAACTCTACATCTTCAAACTGCATCATGTAACTGAAAAAAAAAGCAAAACTTTACAGGATGTGGTGTTTTGCACAATGTGGCACTGAGAACCAGTTTCCCTCTCCCTCCTGACCTCCCTCCCCCTCAGCATTATGACCCCGAGTCACAGCCCCCATGAGGAGGTCATACGGCGTTTGAAAGGAAGACAAAAATCATGGTTTAACTTCATCTTTTAATAATTGTGCAATTTTACTTTTGCCACATTTTCCCAAAAGTTTATCATGTGGATTTTAATTATTTAGTTTAAAAGCATCCTCCAGTTGAGAAACACTGATTTAGAATCAGGATTTAAATGATGTCGAACACTTCAATAAACAAGTGATTTCATATTTTAGATTTTTATTGATTTTATTAATTATTATTGGACATGGAGAGGTTTAGCTTTCAGTTCCTGTCCTTGATGTCCAGACTCACTTGCCTTTTTTTCTATTCTTTTCTTTTTTTTACTGGAATGGGTGATAGTCGTCTGATCCAGTGCGGCAGGGGAACAGATATAGAACTGTGAGACTTCAGTGCAGACCACACCGCATTGTGACACCTCAAACCACCACCGTGAGAACTCGCTGAGAATACCTTAGAGTCTGTTGCGTGACATTTGCGACAAAGGATAGGACAACAATTCCAATCACGATGTTTCGCTGGTTCAGTTGTCCATAGAACATAGCCACAGAAGGTGATGGTGTAGTACGTTACAAAGGTGCTTTGCATGACGAAGTCCGTGAACAGAAAACTGTGAGTGCTCGGAGCACCCACTGAGCTGGCAGGAACTCCAAATGATTGGGCAAGGGTAATAGCCCTACGCACATGATAGATACGGGTGATCAGCTGAAGTCCTGCAGGAAGATCATAGACAGAGTTCTGGATGGAATCTAGCCACATTCCAACTGGGAAGAACATGTCAGCGTGGTGCAGAATGTCGATCACCGGTCTGAATGGGTCCTCATCAGTTTCCCAAACGAATTCGTCCTTTTCTGGTGGAAACCTGAACCATTTACGGGGTCTATTACGGCACCGTTTACCTAAAGGACAGGTGGGCTGGCACCACAGGCAATTCTTTTGAAGAACAAGTAAATAACAAGCATCGCAGGTAGCTCCAAAGGTTTCAAAGTCGAAGCGATACCCCTCAGCACATGCTTCGATGTAGGCACACGTGCCTTGATGCAGACGCATACCTTGCAGAAGCCTCCTATGTTCACCAGCTGCCATGTTCCTGCACACAGCATAAAATACACACAACAACAACATGATTTATATACGATATAATCAAAGAATCAGAATTAAAGCGTAGAAAGAGTTCAGTGCTTTTAGTTATAAGGAAACGTTTGTTACAGTAATTTTTTTCTCATTGACTAGGGCCATAATCCCTCCATCCAAATCCACATAGATGTTTTGATCCATATCTGTGGAGATGTTTTTTGTAGAAGACCCTTCACCTGTAATTTTATACACTGGGAGCTGTACGTATTGTCTAAACAATGACAAGGAATTCCACAACAGATAAAACATGCCACGGCTGCAAGGATTATTAAAATTGTAGTCCCAGTCTGACCCTATTCTACTCTATTTATTAGTATATTATGTTCATTATACTTGGAGTAAACAGGTTACATGAGTTTGATTAAAATATGGGCTAAATAGGTTAAATTAAGCTACTTCATTGTATCTAATAGATTCTATACTAATTATTAGGTCCATTTGTTGGATTAATATAAAAAGCTAAACTATAAAAGCTAAGATTAGCTAGCCGGCTAGTTACCCATGCTAATGTTGCTAAATAATTACTTTGTACTTTTCGAGTCTTCTACTAAATAATCTACAATATTCTGCCATAATTATTTAGACGACTTACCAGGTACCTGTATGAAGAAATGTTCAATAGAAGAGAATTTGTAATGTTTTTTTAGTTGCTGCTAATCGCTGCTGCTTCTTGCTGCTGTTTGTTTGTTTGGTGGTTGTCAATTTTAGTGTCTCTTTACTTACAATTGGTAAATTCACAAATGAGAAACAAAAGCACGCTCTGAATTATATAGACGTGTCACACTGTGACATCACACCTAGATGCCCCGCCCTCTGCCTGTGACATCATCATGTCACTCACTTTATTTCTCTCTCTCTCTTTCTCTCTATCTCTCTCTCTCACACACACACACACACACACACACACACACACACACACACACACACTCTGCGCATGTACAGATTACAGAGGGAAGATTACACACAAACCGGAAGTTGACCCGAGTGACTATATGAATGTTGTAGAATCATAAATGACCAGATGAAGCTGACTGAGGTGAACCCCTGAAACTAACCCAGGAACAGAGTAGGAACATTCTGACCACCTGCTGGTTTCTTTTTGAGAGACTGCTGAAAGGAAATTTCTTGAACTATCTATGGATTCAGTCTCGGTCGACCTCATTGTTTTGAATAGAAGTGACCGAACTGAACTCTTGAACCGAGTCACTTGAACTGAATCTAAAGAGTCGAAATCATCGAATCAAATCTTTTCGAACTGAATTGACCAAACTGAATGGACTGAATTATTAAAATGAATCTATTAAATAGTTCTTTCTGATGTTTTTCTACTAACTGCAGTTGTCAAAAGTTATACTTGAACTATGATGTTATGAGGCTGCATTGGAACTAAACTTTATAGTATTGTGTGCATCAGATGAACCCATGAAGAACTCATGTATTGTAAACTGATTTAATCTCTGTGTTATTGTGATTTAATATTTAAACTGATGCTGTGAATACTGTTCAATAACTGTTTATTTTATTACTTTAACTTCTGTTCATGTAAAATTGGGTTTAAACAGAAACACACACTATATTTAAGATATTTATTTATTTTGAAGTAATAAAAAATATTGAGTTACAATAATCACTGATATGTTTGTACTTTATTATATGTAGGACATGTCCAGCTTGATCTCCTCTTTTTCTTTCTCTGGTTTTCTTTCTATAGTGCTGAAGTCATATTGCTGAACAGCTGTACAGCTTCCTCCAGTCACTCTCGGGTTTCCATCCTCATTTCTCTTCCCTCACCTAAGAATCTTTGTTTCCTCAGAGATTTTCTGCGACTCTTTGGGCTTGTAGAGGTTCAGCTTTCTGTTTCTGCTGTTTCTCATAGTCAGAACCCAAAGTGCCCTCAGCTGAGCTTCATGTTTCTCCAATTGCTCTTGGTTTCTCAGAATGATCTTTTTGATGATATATTTTTATGGAGAGCAAAATATTTTAAGTTATTTAAAGTTTAATTTTATTTATTCTGGAATAATTTTCCTGTCTGTTTTTATTAATATTTATTTTAAAAAGCATTGTTTTACTGTGTTCAATAAATGTTTATCCTGTTCGGCCCGCAACCTAAAGTGTGCTTTGAGTTTATCCCCCTGTGCGATTAAGTTTGACACCCTGATATAAATAATTATCATTAATTATTAATAATAACATAATTAAAGGTAAACTGAGCACATTTTCTATCTCAAAAGTTTTTTTTTTCATCTGGTAGCCCTTCACATTAGTCGGTACCCAAGAAGTAGCTCTCGGTGTCAAAAAGGTTGGTGACCCCTGATTTATAATCTTGTTACATTTGTTCCTACATGAACATATAAATTTTTATATTTAGTCATTGTGATTTCACCCTTTTACATCGTATCTCTGTTGGTTTCTTTTATTCAGCTCCATCTCACAGAAGTTCTGGGACAGCTTTTAGGAGCGTTCTCCTCCGACAGTATCGTCAATTTCAGCTCTTCTTCCTCACCACTGAGATTGCTCCATTTATTAAACATCTCTTTACTCCAGCTGTTCCAGAGGACCCCTGTCTGCCTCCTCACATCGTGAAGAATACTTTTACACGTGATATGGGCACACAGACCTCGTCTGACCTTCCTGCTGTTTATCATCAGGTGACACAGACCAACAATGAAGACTATGACGACTCCCGTATTCCTGCATCAACTCTACCATCTCCTCCTTATCCTTCATGTTGGTCTCCCACTGATTATTCTCCTACTTCCCCCGTTCTCTCACCTGATCATTATTATTATCCTCCCATATCTTCCCCTGAGTCTGATCCTGATTGCTCACCCATGTCTTCTGCAGCAGCAATGGCCCACAAACTCTTCTTTCCCAATAAACATGCTTAAGTCTGCCTTGTTTTTGTTTCTCCTACACACTTATAACATTAGTCAGACCCTATTCTACTCTATTTATTACTAACTGATTATTATTCTTTTAATTATACTTGGAGTAAATTGGTTACATGAGTTTGATTAAATATACTATACTTATCACCAGTGTTGTGCTGGTTAATAAAAAATAGTAACTAGTTACAGTTACTCGTTACTTTATTAAAAAAAAAAAACTCAATTACTTTGTTGATTATTTACACCAAAAAGTAATGCGTTACTGTTAAAAGTAACTTTTTAGTTACTTTTTTAAAGAACCTTCTTTAATGTTCCCATTAATGCCCTTTTATGTGTTATGGTCTACAAACACAAAACTGACTTAAACACACAGTCATTTTTAAACACTATTTTATTAAAGTCAGAGCAGCACAAACTGAATATATCACAAGCATTTCTGAAATAAATAACAAAACAAGCTGAATAATATATTCACAATCAAAAACTAAAGTGGCTTCTGCATCATAAAAGCTGTTGTGTTGAGCTCTTAAACATGTTCCTTTCACAGCTGAAGTATGAAAACTATCAACAATGTAGAACAGAACACCGGGTTAGCTTCTAGCTTCTAGCTCCTCAGGCATGGAGTTTCTGGAGGTGTTGCTATCGCAGTAGATACGAGCTTCAAACCAGAAAGACACAGCTTACATTAGACTAAACAGTTTTTGTCTTTATACTCAACTAAAGTGAAATAATGAGCATATTTCCACTTTGAGAAACTCGTCTTGCTCTCGCCTCGACTCGCCATTACTGCCGCACAGACCTGAATAAACGGAGACACACCAACAGTGCGTGTCCAGAGAAGTTTAATAATAAAAAGCATGTTGGTTTAATTACAAAAACAATTAATGCTCCAATGTTTGGAAAAGGTCTCTAAAAGATCCTAACATTTGATGTAAACCTTGATATTGAAGACCCAAAGGTCCCTAATGTTTGTTGACAAATAGTGTTTTACATAAAAGAATCAGCTTTTATTTTACCAAAGGTTATGATCACATCTTGACATGTGGATTCGATTTGATTATAAATCTTAATGTTTCTATTTATTAATTCATGGAGCCATAAATCTTTTTGGCAAAATTTCCATCAAATTTTGAAAATCTTCAAAATTTTTCTTGGTTGCTGCTAATTGCTGCAGCTTCTTGCTGCTGTTTGTTTGTTTGGTGGTTGTCAATGAGATACTCAAATTTGTATTATGACATCATAAAATCGATTCTGTACACATCACTCTGGTCACATGACCAGCTGGAGACTTGAGTCCCAAAGCACTTAAAGCACAAACACACTGCAAAATATTATTTTAATACAAAATTACCTTCAAATATCAATCTAGAAAAATGGCCCTGAATCCTGTATGTACACAAAACAGACAAATGAATCTCATTTAAAATGCTTTCAGTGATTCTACATTCTGTTTATATGAAGTGTTTCTGCAGTTTGCATGTTAATTGGCTGGATGGAGCTTTTATTCATTAGTTATTTATCCAGTTATCATCTGTTAACCTGTTATTTCAACAAAACCAGATTTTCAATTTATTTTTATTTGTATTGCGTTTTTAACAATGAACATTGTCTCGAAGCAGCTTTACACAGATAATGTGGTGATAAAAATAAATGAGTTTGTCTCTGATGAACAAGCCGGTGCCAACTATGGCGAGAAAAAACTCCCCGAGACAGCATAAGGAAGAAAGCTTGAGAGGAACCAGACTCAAGAGGAAACCCGTCCTCATCTGGGTTTCACTGAATGTCCATTTATTACAGCTAAATGATGTTGAAGTGAAGTGATCATCAGATACAAACTGTAGTCCTGAGTCAGTGTAGCAGACTGTTAACATAAACTACAGTCCAAATCCCAACCCTCAAAACTCCTGTTCTTACTCTGTTTTGTGTCTGCGTGGACTATTTCAGCCTGGGGGTCGTAAGTTTTTGGACACTTTGTTTTTTGTGTTTTTTTCCTACGAGTACATTGTATTTGACCTGATAGTAGTAGGGCACATGTTTGATCTAAAATAATGAAAGTGATGAGACGGAACTCTTTGTACAAATAATTACACACACACACACACACACACACACACACACACACACACACACACACACATTATGTGTTCCTAATTAAGTGTTTGCAATACATGAACACAATTAGTATCATTGTCATGGTAATTTTTTAAACATATGCATTAAAGACTCCTAATATAAATAATACAAAATTACATATATATAAATATCGAAAAATGGCCCTGAATCCTGTATGTACTGTAGATGTTTTGTTTGAAGTGTTGTGATCATGAAGATGAAATCCTGCAGGTTATTTGGGTTTGTACTGTGCAGAGTGGGCTTTCAGTCCTAATGCTCTTAAACATCGAGACACTATATGACGAGACAGATCCCTACCCTGTTCAGCACTGAACTGGTGAGCAATTCCAGCTGCAGTGTGGAAACGATTGCCCATTGAGATCCTCCGCAGTATCCTGTCCTCTCTTGTATTTGTCTTCCGTGGACGACCAGCCTTCTTGGCAGACTTGAATGAGTTTGTGATGTTGT
Source organism: Silurus meridionalis (assembly GCF_014805685.1). NCBI lineage: Eukaryota > Metazoa > Chordata > Actinopteri > Siluriformes > Siluridae > Silurus > Silurus meridionalis. The sequence goes on along the minus strand of NC_060887.1, from coordinate 4,753,406 downwards.
AAAGATTCAATATTCTTGAAATCACATATTTGGAACGACCAACTTGTCTTGCTATGGCTGATAGGGTCATTCCTTTGGCCTTCATCTGGACAACCTGCTGTTCAGTCACTTTAGAACGGCCCACCATCTTGCAGAGTCAGTGAAACTGGAAGTTAGGCTGCCAGTTAAATAGGGGTTGACAGATAATCAAGGAAATTAGCACCAGGTGCCAGATTACACAAATAACTGGGAGGTATCTGAAAGTGTTCTCTAATTTTGATCAGTGTGTTTTCTGCAAAATAATGTTTTTTTAAATGCCTTAGTTATTTTGTGGAAAAGGTGTTCTGGTAGCATGGTATAGACAGGACAAAAACTCCTTCAACTGTTGAGCAGTGAAGATGACATTATTTCAGAATTGTTCAATTGTTTATAAATTGTTCTCTGATTTTGATCCCCAGTGTACATATTTTCCTTCAATAAGTCTGGAAATGCAGCCATTACGCTCTCACACATTCGTTACTCTCTTTATGTCCTCGTTTTCAGTCCTAACTATAATGATGTTCATAACAAAACTGGCATGAAGAAACGTGTTCACGCTTTATTCACTTTCCTGTGATGTAGCTTCCTGTGTTTGACTTGTTTGCCGTGAGTTCCGTGTTTGTATTTGTGTTGGCATTTTCAAACTAAACTTTACTATTTATATACCTCTTTTTCCTCTTTAAATCAACCTGAATTGTTTTTTGTCTTTCTGACTTGTGCCTGTAGCTCGTTAACTCAACTACCACTTGTGTTGACTACATTCATTGCCTCACATTTTTTCCTAAATCTGTTCGCGATTATAAGCACTATGTCGGTTGTGTGTCTGGCTTTGAGCACAGGTGAGGACTCCTTTGAGTTGTAAACGGTGGAGTTGGAGCTGGAGGCTTTGGAGAAACAGATTTGCGATCTACATGCAAAGCATGACCAGCTGCGAGAGTGGAAAGAGGTGCTGGAAACATTACGGACGGATGCTCACTCGTCCCAGGTAAATTCTTGAAACTAATGCTCCCAGCACCTCAACTCCGCTTGTCTCTCTGCTCTGGCCCAGCTCACCTACTACGCGGCCCGCCCAGGTATCGTTCCCTCCGGATTCTTAGCTTCGTAAACTAGTCTACATCTGTGGTGAGTGAGAGGCAGGACATTATACACCAGTGGATTTAAAAAAGATGCACAATGACAGGAAATGGTTTGCTCGGTGAAAATAAAAAATATTGACATTTAACCAAATCAATGGATTAAAACAAAGTAACAAACCAGTTTTGAAAATGTAAGAAGTAAAAATGACAGATATTTGTGTAAAAATGTAAAGAGTGAAAGTAAAATGTTGTCTGAAAAATAGTCCAGATTCCATGGTGTAGCAGTCAATCAAAAACAGAAAATCAGTTTTCAGCCAACGACCCTGCTTCAGTGAAGAAAGACCTGAGAGACATGGTGCAGTCATAAAAACCTGGAGCTTAACATGCTCAAAACAGTGGAGATGATTGTGACATTTGAGTCAGTGAATTTTCTAAATTTAATTTATATTATTCCAGTTAAATTTTGAGAGATATGTTTCTATTTATGCACATTGAACATCAACCTTCTCAGCAGCAGGTTCCATAGTGTAGTGGTCATCACGTCTGCTTTACATGCAGAAGGTCCTGGGTTCGACCCCCAGTGGAGCCATGCCCTTGAGTCTCTGATTCTAATGTTGGAATGCTTTTCCTCCATTTCTGTTTCAACCACAATGCAGAAACATGCAAAACTGTTTATTTATTTCCAGGATTGAGTAACAATTTGTGAGTAATATATAAACCTCACTCATGTTTGCAACCTGCATGGTTCCACTTGAAGGACCTTCTGTGTGTAAAGCAGATGTGACGACCACTACCCTATGGATCCACACAATCACCTGCACAGCATAAATGAGCAGAAATAATGATTCAGGCAAAATGTTTTCCAGATTACAACTATACAGTTTTGGGAAACTTGTTCCCAATGTACCCTCAGCTTTCTGTTCTCGGTTGAGAGGAATACAAGTGCTTTTCTAATACTGTATGAGAGTGTGTGATCTGGAGTCTGTGCAGCGGCTGCTGTTCTCACTCTATTTATTCCAGCTCTTTTTTAAAGTCGTGTTACATCCTCGATGACTTCAAACTTTACTCTTTACACTATTAATACAGTTCTAAAATGAATTGTATTGATGTGTATGAATCATCTTGTATGAATTGTATGAATGAAGAATATTAATACATTTTTATTCACTCTATGGTGCTCGGTGGTCAGGGATAAAAACACACAGCACACATTATGACGCGTCCACTGCAAAAAATATCCGTCGAAATAAAGAAATAAAAGCATGATTTAAGAAGAAACTCTACAAACTAGAAACAAGTCAAATGATTTGCCAGTGCAGTAAAATAATTACACTTGGTAAGATTTCTTGAAATAAGAAGTGATTAAAGCGATGCTGCAGCACTCGTGTGTCTGTTTTCTGAAGCAGCTTCTGCACCTGACGACAGCACGAGGACTCGACTTCTTTGATGGACCCTTGTGAGGTCTGTTCTGAGTGGAACACGTCTTGGAAAACCTCTTTATGACCCGGACCACTGTACTGTAACTCAGTGTCAGGATGTTACTGATCTTCTTATCGCCTCGGCATCATGGTGGAGTCTCCTGTCATCAGAGAGTCTTTACCATGAGGTGCCGTGTAGAACATCCAATGGTCAGTATGAGAGAATTGATTAACAGAATATAAGATTTTTTCTCCAAAGTTTAAATAACATTGGATTTTTTTCCATTTGATGAATTTTAAGTTCATTCATTTTTTCATTCATGTATTTTTGCTCTTGTTGTGAAGTGAAGTTTGTGTCATTGCTGCTACACTGTGCATCTGAACGATCACGACTCAAATCTCACAATAAACTTTAGGGTTTTATCACATTTTCTACTTTCATTCATCTGATTGTCTCCCCAGTGTCCAACTGCTCCATGGCTTTGTGTATCAGTCACCTCACAACTATAGCAAAGAGTTTTTATTATTGAGCGAGTAAATTCCAAGTGATTCAGTGCTTATGCTCAGAGACTGACCTGATTTTTTTCAACTACTGCTGAATGTTTGTTTACATTCACAATATTCAATATTATATGCACATCATATTCCACATGGATCGTGCAGTACAGTGTACAAGTTGTTAATAACATTCTTGTGTATGTTTCTATTTTCTTTATAGTGATTAATCTGTAGGATAAATCATATAAATGTGGAAATCTTCATATAATAATCATAAAAATGTATAATTTTAGAATATAAAAGTATGTTTAAATGTAGACCTTTAGGTACTAAAGCACCCTATTGCAATAAAGTATTATTATTATTATTATTATTATTATTAATATTATTATTATTATTATTAATATTATAATGACAAACTGTGTTTATAAAATGAACATGAAATAAGGCTGTAATACTGCACTGTATTTAACTGTCTGAACCAGATTTATTCTAGTTTTAAACATATTGATAGTTATTTTTATTTATTTTTTGTTGTATTTTGATGTTTTTCAATTTCATTTCAGTAAATTATGACTTTATGTTTTTAATTTATTACCCAGTAAAAGCCTTGCTATTTATAAATGTGTATTTAAAACACAGATATTAAAAAAAGAATAATACATCAAAAGATCTAATATCTACCAAACTACAAAAATCACTCAGTGTTGATTTGAGGTTTTTGGACATTTATTCCAGCTCATAAATCCTATAAAACATGCAGCATTAAACATGAACTTCCAGCAGATGAACATCTCATAATACTGTCTGGAAGTGAGAAATGTACAGGTTGTTTTTACTCCATACACATGAACTTACTTTGATCAGAAACACAATCATACTCCAAATCAATTAATCAATAAAGTCAATAAAAGAATCCCAAACTGCTGTGTGTCTTGTCCTCGCTATTAATGACGTCATTAGAGCTCCACTACTTCTAATTACCTGCTGTGACAGTGAGCTCTAATACACATCACACTGCCACCTACTGGTCATTTATGATTCTGCAACATTCATAGAGTCACTCCGGTCAACTTCCGGTTCTCAACTCGGATTCACTCGCTTTATACACAGTTTACAGCCGTTTTTATCTTATTTATGACTGTAATATCGCTCTTCTCTCAGGAACAACAGAAAAGCTGTGAAGACATGATATTTTATCCGCTCTTTACCTCTGTAATGTGCGCATGCGCATAGTGTCAGGTTAAGAGAGACCGGGTTACGTCACAGACGGAGGGCGTGGCATCTCCCTGTGACGTCACAGTAAGGCAACATCTATAATTGGGAAGGCGTCTCTGTTTCTCTCATTTCCAAGGTTTTTGCTTGTGAGTAAAGAGGCATAAACATGGAGCTCTTCAGAAGGTTAAGAGAATTTTTTCAAAGCAGAAGAACAAAGAAAACTAAGCAGATTGCTGAAATGAAGGAGAAGCTGGAACACATGGAGAAAGTAGTGAAAGACTTGGATGCATTTTCTCTTCTAATAATAGAGAAGTTAACAGAAGAGAAAGAAGAGAAAGCCATTCTGCTACACACGGTGCAAAAGCTGGAGGCTACTTTGGCTTCTGAGCGAAAGCAGCAGGAACAGGACATAACTGAGAGAAGCCAGAGCTGGGCGAGAGAACAAAAACAACTGGAGGAACGTGTTGCTCAGCTTGAGTTTATTTTGGATCAGACCACCATGGAGCTCCAGTCTTCCTTGAAAATCCATAAGGAACTGGAGAAAACTGTAGAATGTGAGAGAGAGAGCTGGACAAGAGAACAAAAGAAAGTGGAGGAACATGTTATTAAGCTTGAGGTCACTTTAGAACAGACCACCATGGAGCTCCAGGATACTCAGAATCACTGTGAGAAAGTAAAAAATAGTGCAGAGCAGGAGAGAGATCATTTGATCAGAGAGAAAGAGCGACTGGAGGAACGTGTTGCTCAGTTTGAGCCCACGTTGGATTTTATAGAAAAACAAGCGGACGAAAGAGAGAAAACTAAACTTGACATAGAGGAGAGGAACAACTTACAGCTTCAGACCAACAGGGGGCTCCAGGATACCCAGAATCTCTGTGAGGAAGAAAAGAAGACTTCAGAGAATAAAACAGATCATTATATGAGAGTCCGAGAGCGATGGGAGGAAAGTGTTGCTCAGCTGAGACAAGAAAACATTCAAAAGAAAAGGAGAAATAGAAAAAAAAGAAGACGACAAGAGAAACAGAGAGTCTGAACATGCCTTTTTTCTCTTTCTGTTTCTCTTATGGCTATTTATGATAGTTTTACACTTATAGTCAATAGTATAAAGCTGAGTGTAAAGCTATTGTATCTTGTAGATCGTCTCGTCTTTTGATCATTTTTTATTTCTGTCTTGTCAAATCTTTTTTTAATCTTTTTTTAAATCTTGATTTTAATCTTTTACTACAAAGAGTCACAATAAACACTAATAACAACCATTATTTTTGTCTTCCTTACAAACACCGTATGACCTCCTCATGGATTCTTCCACTTAGTTTATATCCCTCTTGTGGGGCAGGGGGCTGTGGCTCGGGGTCATAATGCTGAGGGGGAGGGAGGTCAGGAGGGAGAGGGAAACTGGTCCTCAGTGCCACATTGTGCAAAACACCACACACCCTGATAATCTTACACACTTTTTCCGGGTGGTATAAAAGTCTTCCACCTGAGACATCCAGAGCTCCACATCTGCATTTCTGGGGTTGAGGAGCATCTGAGGGGTGAAGCCTCTGTCACCTGTCATATTATAGACTACATCAGGACAATGTTTACAATTTCTACATGTTGTTAAAGTCACCAAGAAGCCAGTCATCACATCCTGCAGCTGCATAGATCACATAGATCCAGGAGCACAGCTGTAGGAATCTAAATCAGCTTATTATTCAGTCATCATCATGGGCCGAGAAATCATCATGGTCCCTGGAGACTCTTTCTCTCCTTAATCTTCCATTGGCGTAATCCTCCAGCAGTGCCATCATGCAGCATTACACACGGGGGTCACCACAGCATTTATATGTTTACAGTAATTACACTGATCATTAACACCATGGCAAAATCAGCATGAATTAGTGGCATCATCACGAGTGATACAATTTGAAGATGAAAATGTGACATGTGAACACGTTTCTTCATGCCAGTTTTGTCATGAACATCATTATAGTTAGGACTGAAAATGAGAACATAAAGAGAGTAACGACTGTGTGAGAGCGTAATGGCTGTATTTCCAGATTTATTGAAGGAAAATATGTCGTTATTTACACTGTGTTCTGCAGTTATCTAATGGTAGGGGATTTGATGTTCTCCTGTATTCCATGCAGTCGGGCATCTCCTCCTCCTGCGCTCCCGTAGTGGAATGTGATGGTGAGACGCCGCTGATTACAAATTTAGAGTGAATTTTTATTTAACATTTGAGTTGGATTTTATAAGAAGGTGTTTATGAAACAACTATCACTCAGTACAAACCCAAATAACCTGCAGGATTTCATCTTCATGATCACAACACTTCAAACAAAACATCTACAGTACATACAGGATTCAGGGCCATTTTTCGATATTTATATGTTACGGTAATTTTGTATTATTTATATTAGGAGTCTTTAACGACTCTGTGTCTGTGTCATATGTTTAAAAAATTACCATGTTACTGTATGTACAATGATACTAATTGTGTTCATGTATTACAAACACTTTATTAGGAGCACCTATATATTCATATACACTGTGTGTGTGTGTGTGTGTGTGTGTGTGTGTGTGTGTGTGTGTGTGTGTGTGTGTGTGATTATTTGTACAAAGAGTTCCGTCTCATCACTTTCATTATTTTAGATCAAACATGTGCACTACTACTATCAGGTAAAATACAATGTCCTCGTAGGAAAAAACACCAAAAACAAAGTGTCCAAAAACTTACGACCCCCAGGCTGAAATAGTCCATGCAGAAACAAAACAGAGTAAGAACAGGAGTTTTGAGGGTTGGGATTTGGACTGTAGTTTATGTTAACAGTCTGCTACACTGACTCAGGACTACAGTTTGTATCTGATCATCACTTCACCTCAACATCATTTAGCTGTAATAAATGGACATTCAGTGAAACCCAGATGAGGACGGGTTCCCTCTGGTTCCTCTAAAGGTTTCTTCCTTATGCCGTCTCGGGGAGTTTGTTCTTGCTGCAGTCGCCACCGGCTTTTTCATCAGAGACAAACTTACATAAAGAACATCATATTTATTTGTGTCACCACATTATCTGTGTGAGAAATGCTCTATGTGTGCGTAATAAAATGTAGTCTGAGAGAGAGAGAGACGGGGGATGGGGGCGTCACAGGAGGAGCTCGGGGCGTGTTTGTGTGACATCACAGTAGAGATGTCTATAAGTCAGAATGTGTCTTTGTTTCTCATTTCTCAGGTTTGTGCAGTTTTAGGAAAATAAGGGGGAAAATGTAGAGGTGTCATGAGTATGAACTGGAAGAGATATTCGAGGTGGAAAATAGAGACGCATATGAGGACCAATAGTCACTCCAGAAAACAGATATATGCCATGGCCGGTAAAAGTGGTGACCACGTACACCAGGCAAAGTGTGTCGGCGGAAGGAAAAGATAGGAAAATATAATGTAAAATAAAAATAGTAAAATAAGCAAACAGCATGCAGGCAACTTGCCTTAACTATACTCAAACAGCATATGCACATATTTTTAAAACACAAGTAGAAACGTAGGTGAAAAAATCATATAAAATATATATAAATATAAAATGAGAAGAGTAATAGGTTAATAGGCACAACACATCGTCAGATAATAAAGAACGAGATTTAAAGAAAAGGTGTGAATATTGCGGTGGATGATCTGTTGCATTGTTGTGTACAAAGTGCACGATCAGGGGATGTTTTTTAAGACAAGGTCTCCATCAAGAGATATTTTTTGTACATGTAAATTAGAATCGTATGGAGGTGAACGAGGCCTCCTGGATATGGGTGGAATTTTACTAAGAATAGGTAGAAACACACCAGAAAACACGTGAGCAAAAGGTGGGATATGCAAAGCCCCATAAAATCAATGATGTACGTAAATTGTGAGGGAGGAGATATTAGACACAATATGTACATTTTACTAGGTGTGAGATATAAAAAATAAGGATTGTTTATATCAAATTCGCACTCGCATGTGAAAGCTGACGGGTGTCATTGCTGTCAGGATGATTCTCTCCGAGAGCTCCATGGGACGGGTCTGAAGTGACTGCAATAAAGCTGATTTTCTCCTTCTCATTCGTGACTGGAAGATGTCTTCATTTGGTTTGTTTATGTATTATTTGAAGTTTTTGTAACTTATTGGTAAATGATTAGTGAACAGCTAAAACTAATTTGAGTATTGAGCCACAATTGTTATGTCTATTCGGACATGGGGTCTGAGTTACGAGACCCTGACCACTGTACTGTAACTCAGTGTCAGGATGTTACTGATCTTCTTATCGCCTCGGCATCATGGTGGAGTCTCCTGTCATCAGAGAGTCTTTACCATGAGGTGCCGTGTAGAACATCCAGTGGTCAGTATGAGAGAATTGAATAACAGAATATAAGATTTTTCTCCAAAGTTTAAATAACATTGGATTTTTTTCCATTTGATGAATTTTAAGTTCATTCATTTTTTCATTCATGTATTTTTGCTCTTGTTGTGAAGTGAAGTTTGTGTCATTGTTGCTACACTGTGCATCTGAACGATCACGACTCAAATCTCACAATAAACTTTAGGGTTTTATCACATTTTCTACTTTCATTCATCTGATTGTCTCCCCAGTGTCCAACTGCTCCATGGCTTTGTGTATCAGTCACCTCACAACTATAGCAAAGAGTTTTTATTATTGAGCGAGTAAATTCCAAGTGATTCAGTGCTTATGCTCAGAGACTGACCTGATTTTTTTCAACTATTGCTGAATGTTTGTTTACATTCACAATATTCATTATTATATGCACATTATATTCCACATGGATCGTGCAGTACAGTGTACAAGTTGTTAATAACATTCTTGTGTATGTTTCTATTTTCTTTATAGTGATTAATCTGTAGGATAAATCATATAAATGTGGAAATCTTCATATAATAATCATAAAATTTATAATTTTAGAATATAAAAGTATGTTTAAATGTAGACCTTTAGGTACTAAAGCACCCTATTGCAATAAAGTATTATTATTATTATTATTATTATTATTATTATTATTATTGATATTATAATGACAAACTGTGTTTATAAAATGAACATGAAATAAGGCTGTAATACTGCACTGTATTTAACTGTCTGAACCAGATTTATTCTAGTTTTAAACATATTGATAGTCATTTTATTTATTTTTGTTGTATTTTGATGTTTTTCAATTTCATTTCAGTAAATTATGACTTTATGTTTTTAATTTATTACCCAGTAAAAGCCTTGATATTTATAAATGTGTATTTAAAACACAGATATTTAAAAAAAAATAATACATCAAAAGATCTAATATCTACCAAACTACAAAAATCACTCAGTGTTAAATTGAGGTTTTTGGACATTTATTCCAGCTCATAAATCCTATAAAACATGCAGCATTAAACATGAACTTCCAGCAGATGAACATCTCATAATACTGTCTGGAAGTGAGAAATGTACAGGTTGTTTTTACTCCATACACATGAACTTACTTTGATCAGAAACACAATCATACTCCAAATCAATTAATCAATAAAGTCAATAAAAGAATCCCAAACTGCTGTGTGTCTTGTCCTCGCTATTAATGACGTCATTAGAGCTCCACTACTTCTAATGACCTGCTGTGACAATGAGCTCTAATACACATCACACTGCCACCTACTGGTCATTTATGATTCTGCAACATTCATAGAGTCACTCCGGTCAACTTCCGGTTCTCAACTCGGATTCACTCGCTTTATACACAGTTTACAGCCGTTTTATCTTATTTATGACTGTAATATCGCTCTTCTCTCAGGAACAACAGAAAAGCTGTGAAGACATGCTATTTTATCAGCTCTTGACCTCTGTAATGTGCGCATGCGCATAGTGTCAGGTAAAAAGAGACCGGGTTACGTCACAGACGGAGGGCGGGCATCTCCTGTGACGTCACAGTAAGGCAACGTCTATAATTGGGAACGCGTCTCTGTTTCTCTCATTTCCGAGGTTTTGCTTGTGAGTAAAGAGGCATAAACATGGAGCTCTTCAGAAGGTTAAGAGAATTTTTCAAAGCAGAAGAACAAAGAAAACTAAGCAGATTGCTGAAATGAAGGAGAAGCTGGAACACATGGAGAAAGTAGTGAAAGACTTGGATGCATTTTCTCTTCTAATGATAGAGAAGATAACAGAAGAGAAAGAAGAGAAAGCCATTCTGCTACAGACGGTGCAAAAGCTGGAGGCTACTTTGGCTTCTGAGCGAAAGCAGCAGGAACAGGACATAACTGAGAGAAGCCAGAGCTGGGCGAGAGAACAAAAACAACTGGAGGAACGTGTTGCTCAGCTTGAGTTTATTTTGGAGCAGACCACCATGGAGCTCCAGTCTTCCCTGAAAATCCATGAGGAACTGGAGAAAAATGTGGAATGTGAGAGAGAGAGCTGGACAAGAGAACAAAAGAAAGTGGAGGAACATGTTGCTCAGCTTGAGGTCACTTTAGAACAGACCACCATGGAGCTCCAGGATACTCAGAATCACTGTGAGAAAATAAAAAATAGTGCAGAGCAGGAGAGAGATCATTTGATCAGAGAGAAAGAGCGACTGGAGGAACGTGTTGCTCAGTTTGAGCCCACGTTGGATTTTGAGGAAAAACAAGAGGACGAAAGAGAGAAAACTAAACTTGACATAGAGGAGAGGAACAACTTACAGCTTCAGACCAACAGGGGGCTCCAGGATACCCAGAATCTCTGTGAGGAAGAAAAGAAGACTTCAGAGAATAAAACAGATCATTATATGAGAGTCCGAGAGCGATGGGAGGAAATTGTTGCTCAGCTGAGACAAGAAAACCTTCAAAAGAAAACGAGAAATAGAAAAAAAAGGAGACGACAAGAGAAACAGAGAGTCTGAACATGTCTTTTCCTCTTTCTGTATCTCTTTGGCTATTTATGATAGTTTTACACTTATAGTCAATAGTATAAAGCTGAGTGTAAAGCTATTGTATCTTGTAGATCGTCTGTCTTTTAATCATTTTTATTTCTGTCTTTTCAAAAACTTTTTTTAATCTTTTTTTAAATCTTGATTTTAATCTTTTTCTACAAAGAGTCACAATAAACACTATTAACAAACATGATTTTTGTCTTCCTTACAAACGCTGTATGACCTCCTCATGGATTCTTCCACTTAGTTTATATCCCTCTTGTGGGGCAGGGGGCTGTGGCTCGGGGTCATAATGCTGAGGGGGAGGGAGGTCAGGAGGGAGAGGGAAACTGGTCCTCAGTGCCACATTGTGCAAAACACCACACACCCTGATAATCTTACACACTTTTTCACTTTTGATTTTTATTATATGAAATATTTTATATTCTTTATTTGATAGTATTTAAATTATTAATACAGTGGAACCCGGTTATGTCGATGTCCTAGGGGGTCGCCAAAAAGCATCGAGGTAACCGATGATCGAGATAAACGAAAATCAAAATGGTGGCAATATATTAACATGCTTGAAATTTCTTCATGTACATGATGTGCGTTAATAAATGAGAATGTGCATGCACGTGTTTTTGAAGGTTTTTTTTACACAACAGCGTTGCCGTGATTTGTTTGATGAAGGCATGTTATAAAAATACATACAGTACATGTTTATCTGTCAGGAATCCACCTGCCACGCCCCCTTCTCTGCCACTTTCTCTGAAGCTCCCGGCTTCAATCGCGCACATATGGTGCTCGTTTATCATCATCACCAGCTTCTATTTAAACTTCCACACTCTCACTGTCTGTTATTGTTGGTATATGTTGGTTCACAGCGGTCGTTGTTATCGCTCATGTGTATCCCGGTACGTGCCGTCCCACCGGCACTCTCTCAACGGCTGCTCTTTTCTTCCCAAAGCCGCGCCACGCCCCTACTAACACTACGAACACTAGCACTAACTAACAGCAGAGATTCACCAGTATACAATACAACACCTGTAGCAGCTGTAAGACTTGATTTTTCCGCCACTTCCACGAGTTCTTCTGCGGCTGCACCGAGATAACCGACATTAAATGGCAAATTTTTCCCCCCTTGTGCTCGAGATATTAGGGTTCGGCGACATAACTGATAAAAAATGCTTAGAAAAAGCATTTTATATATATATAAACAGCAGAAACAGAAAACTGAACCTCTACAAGCCCAAAGAGTCGCAGAAAATCTCTGAGGAAACAAAGATTCTTAGGTGAGGGAAGAGAAATGAGGATGGAAACCCGAGAGTGACTGGAGGAAGCTGTACAGCTGTTCAGCAATATGACTTCAGCACTAGAGAAAGAAAACCAGAGAAAGAAAAAGAGGAGATCAAGCTGGACATGTCCTACATATAATAAAGTACAAACATATCAGTGATTATTGTAACTGAATATTTTTTATCCCTTCAAAATAAATAAATATCTTAAATATAGTGTGTGTTTTGTTTCTATTATTAAATTTTTATTGGACATCATTTAAATTTAACTCCACATGATAAAATGTTGGGAAAACGGGACAAAAGTAAATGATAATAAAATAAAGGTTTTGTTTAAACCCAATTTTACATGAACAGAAGTTAAAGTAATAAAATAAACAGTTATTGAACAGTATTCACAGCATCAGTTTAAATATTAAATCACAATAACACAGAGATTAAATCAGTTTACAATACATGAGTTCTTCATGGGTTCATCTGATCACACAATACTATAAAGTTTAGTTCCAATGCAGCCTCATAACATCATAGTTCAAGTATAACTTTTGACAACTGCAGTTAGTAGAAAACATCAGAAATTACAATTTAATAGATTCATTTAAATAATTCAGTCCATTCAGTTTGGTCAATTCTGTTCAAAATGATTCGGTTTGGTGATTTTGACTCCTTAGATTCAGTACAAGTGACTATATATATATATATATATATATATATATATATATATATATATATATATATATATATATACACATCATATTATGAATCTAAGACATTTCCCACTAAAACAACCTGTTGCCCTCTGTAGTACTGGACCCAATTCAGCACATAGATCCAGGAGCACAGCTGTAGGAATCTAAATCAGCTTATTATCCAGTCATCATCATGGACAAGAAATCATCATGGTCCCTGGAGACTCTTTTTCTCCTTAATCTTCCATTGGTGTAATCCTCCAGCAGTGCCATCATGCAGCATTACACACGGGGGTCACCACAGCATTTATGATTTATTCCAGCTCATTATGGAAAGATAAAATAAACTAATATTTGGTCCTGTGCCATGAACATAAAGCAATAATAGCTACAGAAAAGCTCCTGCTTCCTCTGTAGCGGTATTTAAATCCCATTTAAAATGCTTTCAGTGATTCTACATTCTGTTTATATGAAGTGTTTCAACAGTTTGCATGTTTATTGGCTGTATGGTGCATTTAAGTGCCTTTTAGGTTAATTTATGAAGCACATCTGACTGGAAAAGACAAATGTCCAAATACTTTTGACCACACAGTGTGTATCAGCTGAAAAGCAGCAGCTTCGGATCAGTCGCGTTTCCACTGGGATTCAACTCTGAAAGATCACTTTTGATTTTTATTATATGAAATATTTTATATTATATATTTGATATTATTTGTTTAGACTTTTTTTTCCTCAGCATCGCTTGGATTTTCCTCCTGTAGCTCCGAGAGACGCCGTGTTCCAGGTGGAGGATGAAGACCCTCTGCCGGGATGAAGTGAACTGTACGACCCCTGGAACGGTGAGTTTCTGAGCTTTATGGATTTTATTCTCTTTAAAACACAGAGTTTATCATTTATTATTATTATAATTATTATTATTGAGAAACAAGTCACCCATAAAATCCCCAAACAGGCGGAAAGGTGATCAGGACCATCGGTACCGGAGTGAAGAGGGGAAAAGCGATGTTCCTCATTTTGTGTTTACTCCTGATCATTAGCATAAAGATCACAGACTTGCAGGAAAAAGTAAATAAATTTGACAAAATTATAGACTGGTTATTTAGCTTGATAATTCTTAAATGCCATAATCTTGTAATCTTCACTTCTGCACATTACTCTTCAATGCCATAGACTTAGATCCATCCTGTACTTCTTAATGATGTCCACACATCTCTGCACTGTTACTGCTTTTATATTTATCCACTGTACATATGTTTACATATTTATCATATTTATCATCATCTATCATTTATTTCCATAAATGTTGCAGTGAGCAGAAATGGACCTTTCAGCTAATGGTGTAGGAGACCAATAAACTTATAGATACCAAGAGTTTACTTATAGTTCACTACAAATCTGATATTTAGACTGAGAAGGAAAACTATTAAAGCTAAAAAATAGCTAGCTGGCTAGTTAGCTATTTTGCTAAATAATTGTATTTCGCTTTTCATGTTGTTTCTGTATTTTGATCTACATTTACACAGTAAATGGACACTATAGGAAATAATAAAGATGTAAAACAGGTATAAATGTGGTAGTGAAATGTGTCCTAGTGTATGACTGAGTTGTTCCTCTGTGTGCTTCAGTAACTGCTGTTAAACTGAGAGGAAAGAAAAATGGCTTCAGTTCAGCAGAAATGAACTGATAAACAGTGTTAGGAAAAGACAAAGTGTTCAAATATTTACTCAAATATAAGTTGTGATAACTTGTTAAAATGTTTTTAATGGTTTAATAGTGGATTTATTCAGGTTTAAACACACAAGCTGGTGGTGAAGGTAATATTAGTAGAGCCTCATTGTGGATGTGAACATTAATGACTAAACCCTTAATGACTAAATCCTTCATCCTCTTCCTCATGGCTGTGTTTTAGGAGCGTGAGCAAGAAAGAGAGGCTCACAGTGTCCTGAAGTCCCAGTATGAATCTATAACCCACAACAAGGAGGCGCTACAGGTAAGAATTTTCATCTGTGTGTGCGTTTAATCAAATTCTTATTGACATTTTCTCTCTCATACAAAAAACATTGTTCTAATGAGTCCTTAAAAGTGTCTTAATGTGTGTGTACATGTCAATAAAACCAACAGCTTTTTCTTGGTAAACTTCCAGGTTTTCTGGATGAAGCTGAGACGACATGATCATTTTACTTATGCTCACTGAATTTCTTGTGCTAATCCATGTGCTCAATTATCAAGTACAGATGTTTAAGTGAATCAGGTTCTGCCCCACATTTAATTTAAACAAAGCACTAAAGCTGCAAGAAAATACCTCAACTTCAGTTTCTGTCAAATTCCTTTTCTTTAAGGACATCAAACATCACTGACTTTACTAAAGTGGATTTCAAGAAAGAAAATGAAGTGATTGAATTTTCTCTGTGATGAAGAGACATTAGACATGATTGTCATACAAAATCTTTATTTCCTTATATAAAAGTTGTTTAAAATAAAATTTAATATAAAATGAAGATGGTGAAACATCATGCACACTAAAGTACATGAAACGCTCAGATTTCACCATCTTCCTTTATTCCTGAATCATTTTCCATCTCTTCAAGTTTCTTCAACAGATCCTCAAGCTGTCGATATCAAACACTGGTACAGAATCCAGGATCTCTGTGCTGTTGTGGGGGTCTTCAGTATGATTCTGAGCTCCAGACTGGTTAAAAAAGCCATATTCCTCATTTAACATGGAAAAGATGTCGTTGTTGAGCAAAGTAATTTCCTCCTCGTCCTCGAGCTGAACCTCACTGCTTGTACAGTCAGACCCATAGCAGGTGCTGTAAACAGAAGTGCACAATTTTAGCTGCATATTAAAGTAAATGAGTGGCGATTATGGTGATTATTTAAGATGCAGAGTAAAACTTCATTTGCATGTCATTCTTCTGAAACTGTTCCAATGCAGTTTACTAACTCACTTGGTCTGGCAGAAAGTCGACTCAGAAACAGAAGGGAAAAGAGGAGGATCAAAGCAGATGTCTTTAGGAGACAGCAGTTCTTGGTGGCTAAGGCCGGGGAACTGATCACTAACTTCAGGCACGAGGTCATGGACTGGTACTTCTTCTGGCATGTTCATGACTATGTGGTGGTTTGGTTGATGATCAGGTCTTCTCTGTGAGTCACTACTCTGCAAACTGCCTTTTCTCCTTCCTTCTTTGGAAGCGGTTTATAAACCCAATCTACATGATAGAAAAGAAGAATTTAAAGAGTAAGAAGCAACATAAAAACAATAAAAGTGTCAGAATTGATGCGTTTGTTTTGTTATTTTGCCATTTGTCTATAAAGAAAGTTCACCTACCAGGAAACAACTGTTCATGTTCCTGTTTAAGCCTCCATGATTCAGTGTAGTAGGGTTTCTTCTGTTCTTCACTCAGTTTGTTCCACGCGATCCCAAGCTGCATGCTGATCTCTGCAGAGCTGCTATTTGGATTGGCCTTGGAAAAGATGGGCCGCTGTTTCCTCGCCCAAACCATGTAGGCATTCATTGGCCTTCTGATGTTGCCTTTTTTATCTCTGCACTTGGCAACGTTAAATTTATCTACAAAATAAAAAACAAAGTTTAAGTTAAACAGAAATCATTATAAACTTCTAGTTAAAACAGTGAACAGAACAGAGTCATGCAAAACTGCACCAGTCTTAAACACACACAATGTTGTAGTACAAATATTTTATAAGTGCTGCATTACTCAGTCAGTACAAAATCATTTTATATTTCCTGCATGACAGATTGATATTTAATGTGGTTTTAGGAACTAAATGATAACTATATTTCATTGTCTCTGTACTTGTTCTCTGTACAATGACAATAAAGTTGAATAAAGTTGACAGCAGGAGAAGCAGCTGTAGCTGTTACCCGTCTTATTATCTGTCATTATTTCTCCTTCTTTCTTCTGAAAGTCGCTCTTTCTGGCTGAAAAATCTTTTTTGGCGTCTTGGAGAGCGGATTGTTCAAAACATTGACGCTTATCACTAAAAACAATTAGAAACATTTTAGCTGTTTGTTTGCGCTTCATTGCTGTGGTCAGTAAATGTTTGTGTTGAACTGCAGAACAACAAAGTTGTCATGACAATAAAAGCGAGTCCAGGGCGCTATCAGAGATACTGATGTCACAAAAGAGGCGGGGCTTCAATGATTCAAATGCAGACGCGGAAGCTGAAAACGGGTGGTGTTAGGACATGCTGAAGTGGTGTGTGATTGTAAACCCTACATGAGTTCCTATAGCGCTCCTGTGTTTAGACACAGTAGGGTATTAAAATATTTTGAATTATATTATTTAATAGAAATCAATCAATGTTTGCAGTTTGGAATGTGATTTTGATAAAAATGTGGGGTTTAATTTGAGGTGTAATTAATTTGTACTGCATGTGGTGACCTGTTGTTGTTATACTTAAAGTGACCATTAGGGGGAGTAGAAGTGCATTGAAAATAGAGAATGAGAGAACACGTGATTAGCGCGTGTCAGATGTGTGTTATGAGCTATTAGAAAAGAAATCATTCATTCATGCTACCTGGCCTCGTTTCCTTCTGTTTCCTGACAACACTGCACTTTTAACAGACTTTATTTCATTTTCCTTAGATTATTCATTATACTTACCTTCTCTGAACACAAACAGATTTTGTACTTAAACACATGGTAGTATTTATAGTCTCTTATCATCCTTCAATTATAATCATCTACTTATTAAGACGTTTGTAAGCAAGAAATTATCATAAGAATAAAATAATCTGGTAAATTAATCACAAGGTAAATTAACTGTAATACATATTTTTATTGAATACAGTCAGGTCCAAAAATATATTTAAAAAAGAAAAAACATTAATAAAAGATGTGATTGATTTTGATCTGCTGCCAGTCTTTTTACAAGCACTTAGTGTTTTCTCAACTGGTCCATAACTACACCATAATATGTATGGGATTTTTATATTGGTATTAAAATAAGAAACTAAACTCCTATAAAATCATCTCAGCAGTAATAACATCAAGATTTGGTGATTTCTGTAAAAAGCTTGGTGTGGAATGGACGTCTCTGTTCACCTGTGTACAGCAGCACATGGGGAGGACAACAAATAATGACAAGAAACAAAAAAGTGACAAACTTCATTTAGATTTGACTTTTCCTTCATCACCCTTATAGCTGACATGCCATCATTATACACACACAATGAATGTAACACTGATTTGAGGTGATCCATGAAAAAACACTTTCTATTAGTCAGTTCTATAAATGTTAGTTTTAAGACTAACGAGGCATAAAAACAATTCAAATGTTTACACGTGAGATTTGTAACACCACTTCCACAAATACAAAGTGCCCTAGTGTAACATTTGATCAGATATCAGCAAAAACAACTTCCTCCTTTCTGCTAAATCTTGTTATTCAAATCCTTGTTTGGTCAATTATTCCCTGGTTCTCCTACAGCTGATGTTCTACTGTATACACAACACATCATCTACAGGAATCTTTGATATTCCCAGACCTGAGGTAAGACACTGAACAGGAAAGAGTGAGATGAGACTTTAAACTGTTGCTCAGAGACGAGTCCATAACATCTTCTCTTCATCTTCTTCCTCTTGATCGCTTCATCTTTTTCCTTCTCCTCCTGATCCCCTGGTGTTGGACAGAAATCCCTCTGTAACCTATAACATAAAGCTGTTCAAACACTATGTGCTCTGTATTTATCTCTATGTGAGGCTCATGACTGGTAGGAGACGAGCTGCTTGGAGGAGACTGAGTCCTCACAGGGGACGAGCTGCTTGGAGGAGACTGAGTCCTCACAGGGGATGAGCTGCTTGGAAGAGACCGAGTCCTCACAGAGGACAAGCTGCTTGGAGGAGACTGAGTCCTCACAGGGGACAAGCTGCTTGGAGAAGACTGAGTCCTCACAGGGGACGAGCTGCTTGGAGGAGACCGAGTCCACACAGGGGATGAGCTGCTTGGAAGACACTGAGTCCTCACAGGGGACAAGCTGCTTGGAGTTGACCGAGTCCTCACAGGGGACGAGCTGCTTGGAGGAGACTGATGCTGTGTCCTGTCTCCGTCTTCCTGTGTCTGAAGAGACAAACACACAGTGAGACGCGTCTCGTAAAAGAAATCTATAATAAATATCACCTTCACCACCAGCTTGTGTGTTTAAACCTGAATAAATCCACTATTAAACCATTAAAAACATTTTTAACAAGTTATCACAATTTATATTTGCGTAAATATTTGAACACTTTATCTTTTCCTAACACTGTTTATCAGTTCATTTCTGCTGAACTGAACCCATTTTTCTTTCCTCTCAGTTTAACAGCAGTTACTGAAGCACACAGAGGAACAACTCAGTCATACACTACACAGATTTTTAGTGAACTATAAGTAAACTTATGTACGAATGTAACTTATGTTATCTTATTAACTTTAATATAGTTTTATTCACCTTTTAGTAAAAAAGTAGACGTTTCTAATAAACTAACAAACACAAAAGCAGCGCTAGCAAACCCGGCTAGCATGAGGCTAATGATGATGTCTCCTACACCATTAGCCGAAAGGTCCATTTCTGCTCACTGCAACATTTATGGAAATATTATCACTCTTTACTATCCTTCTTTCTTTATCATTTATTTATTTTAGACAAATGTATCCACTTTTCCTGCAAGTCTGTGATCTTTATGCTAATGATCAGGAGTAAACACAACATGAGGAACATCACTTTTCCCCTCTTCACTCCGGTACCGATGGTTAATAATAATTATAATTATAATAAATGATAAACTCTGTGTTTTAAAGAGAATAAAATCCATAAAGCTCGGAAACTCACCGTTCCAGGTGTCGTACAGTTCATTTCATCCCGGCAGAGGGTCTTCATCCTCCACCTGGAACACGGCGTCTCTCGGAGCTACAGGAGGAAAATCCAAGTGATGCTGAGGAAAGAAAAGTCCAAACAGATAATATCAAATATATAATATGAAATATTTCATATAATAAAAAAAAAGTAATATTTCAGAGTTGAATCCCAGTGGAAACGCGACTGATCTGAAGCTGCTGCTTTTCAACTGATACACACTGTGTGGTCAAAAGTATTTGGACACATGTCTTTTCCAGACAGATGTGCTTCATAAATTCACCTAAAATGCGCTTAAATGCACCATACAGCCAATTAACATGCAAACTGTTGAAACACTTCATATAAACAGAATGTAGAATCACTGAAAGCATTTTAAATGGGATTTAAATACCCGCTACAGAGGGAAGCAGGAGCTTTTCTGTAGCTATTATTGCTTTTATGTTCATGGCACAGGACCAAATATCAGTTTATTTTATTTTTCCATAATGAGCTGGAATAAATCATAAATGCTGTGGTGACTCCAGTGTGTAATGCTGCATAATGGCACTGCTGGAGGATTACGCCAATGGAAGATTAAGGAGAAAAAGAGTCTCCAGGGACCATGATGATTTCCTGGCCCATGATGATGACTGGATAATAAGCTGATTTAGATTCCTACAGCTGTGCTCCTGGATCTATGTGCTGAATTGGGTCCAGTACTACAGAGGGAAACACACCAGAACCATGCCATCCCCGTCCAAATACAGGTCCTCACCACTCTGGGGTTAATGATAACAGGTTGTTTCTAGTGGGAAATGGCAGACAGGGAAATACTTTATATAAATATTATATATAATTAACTTTTTCACAAAGACCTTCATTAGATATAATATAATTCTATTAAATCTCATGCTATAGGTCTGGTATCTGCCCCTGAGTGTCATAATGCCTGTCATTTTGGATGTTATTATTAAGGTGGGTAGTTGATACATCAGGTTTCCCTTCACTGTGCAAGAACAGGCTGAAATTAAAATGCACTTTGCAGCAATGTTCAGTTTTCCAAATGTAATTAACACAATTGACTGCACTCATATTTCTGTAAAGACTCCGTATAAAAAGGAATTTGTATATGTTAATAAACAGCATATGATTTCTGTTAAGGTGCAAGTCATATGTGACTCTAACACGACCCTCACAAACATTGTTGCACGCTGACCTGCTTCAGCACATGATTCCTTTATCCTGACACATAGCAGTGTAGGGAACAGACTACAGACAGCTGCAGGACGTGATGACTGGCTTCTTGGTGACTTTAACAACATGTAGAAATTGTAAACATTGTCCTGATGTAGTCTATAATATGACAGGTGACAGAGGCTTCACCCCTCAGATGCTCCTCACATTCTTAAATGCAGATGTGGAGCTCTGGATGTCTCAGGTGGAAGACTTCTATACCACCCGTTAAAAGTGTACAAGATGATCAGGGTGTGTGGTGTTTTGCACAATGTGGCACTGAGGACCAGTTTCCCTCTCCCTCCTGACCTCCCTCCCCCTCAGCATTATGACCCCGAGCCACAGCCCCCTGCTCCACAAGGTGGAAGAATCCATGAGGAGGTCATACGGTGTTTGAAAGGAAGACAAAAATCATGGTTTAACTTCATCTTTTAATAATTGTGCAATTTTACTTTTGTCACATTTTCCCAAAAGTTTATCATGTGGATTTTAATTATTTAGTTTAAAAGCATCCTCCAGTTGAGACACACTGATTTAGAATCAGGATTTAAATGATGTCGAACACTTCAATAAACAAGTGATTTCATATTTTAGATTTTTATTGATTTTATTAATTATTATTGGACATGGAGAGGTTTAGCTTTCAGTTCCTGTCCTTGATTTTTTTTTTTTTACGGGAATGGGTGATAGTTGTCTGATCCAGTGCGGCAGGGGAGCAGATATAGAACTGTGAGACTTCAGTGCAGACCACACCCCAACGTGTAACCTCAAATCCCCATCGTGACATCTCGATGAGAATACCATTGAGTCTGCTCCGATTGTGTGAAATTTGTGACAAAGGATAGGACGAGAATTCCAATCACGATGTTTCGCTGGTTCAGTTGTCCATAGAACATAGCCACAGAAGGTGATGGTGTAGTACGTTACAAAGGTGCTTTGCATGACAAATTCCGTGAAGAGAAATCTGTGAGTTCTCGGAGCAACCAGCGAGCGGGCAGGAACTCCAAACGATTGGGCAAGGGTAATAGCCCTACGCACATGATAGATACGGGTGATCAGCTGAAGTCCAGCAGGAAGATCATAGACAGAGTTCTGGATGGAATCTAGCCACATTCCATCTGGGGAGAACATGTCAGCGTGGTGCAGAATGTCCATCACCGGTCTGAACCGGTCCACATCAGTTTCCCAAACGAATTCGTCCTTTTCTGGAGGAAACCTGAACCATTTACGGGGAAAATGAGGGAACCGTTTACAGGTGGGCTGCTCCAGGCACCACAGGCAGTGCTTTTGAAGAAGAAGGCAAAAACAAGCATCGCAGGTAGCTCTAGAGGTGTCAAAGTCGAAGCGATACCCCTCAGCACATGCTTCAATGTACCCACAAGTGCCTTGACGCAGACGCATACCTTTCAGAAGCCTCCTTTGTTCACCAGCTGCCATGTTCCTGCACACAGCATAAAATACACACAACAACAACATGATTTATATACAATATAATCAAAGGCTCAGAATTGAAGCGTAGAAAGAGTTTAGTGATTTTAGTTATAAGGAAACGTTTGTTACAGTCATTTTTTTCTCATCGACTAGGGCCATAATCCCTCCATCCAAATCCACAAAGATGTTTTGATCCATATCTGTGGAGATGTTTTCTGTAGAAGACTCTTCACCTGTAATTTTATACACTGGGAGCTGTACGTATTGTCTAAACAATGACAAGGAATTCCACAACAGATAAAACATGACACGGCTGCAAGGATTATTAAAATTGTAGTCCCAGTCTGACCCTATTCTACTCTATTTATTAGTATATTATGTTAATTATACTTGGAGCAAACAGGTTACATGAGTTTGATTAAAATATGGGCTAAATAGGTTAAATTAAGCTACTTCATTGTGTCTAATAGATTCTATACTAAATATTAGGTCAATTTGTTGGATTATTATAAAAAGTTAAACTATAAAAGCTAAGATTAGCTAGCCGGCTAGTTGCCCATGCTAATGTCACTAAATAATTACTTTGTACTTTTCGAGTCTTCTACTAAATAATCTACAATATTCTGCCATAATTATTTAGACGGCTTACCAGGTACCTGTATGAAGAAATGTTCAATAGAAGAGAATTTGTAATGTTTTTTTTAGTTGCTGCTAATCGCTGCTGCTTCTTGCTGCTGTTGGTTTGTTTGGTGGTTGTCAATTTTAGTGTCTCTTTACTTACAATTGGTAAATTCACAAATGAGAAACAAAAGCACGCTTTGAATTATATATACGTGTCACACTGTGACATCACACCTAGATGCCCCGCCCTCTGTCGGTGACATCATCATGTCACTCACTTTAGTTTTCTCTCTCTCTCTCTCTCACATACACACACACACACACACACACACTCTGCGCATGTACAGATTACAGAGGGAAGATTACGCACAATCCGGAAGTTGCCCCGAGAGTAGCAACATTCTGACCACCTGCTGGCTTCTTTTTGAGAGACTGCTGAAAGGAAATTTCTTGAACTATCTATGGACTCAGACTCGGTCGACCTCATTGTTCTGAATAGAAGTGACCGAACTGAACTCTTGAACCGAGTCACTTGAACTGAATCTAAGGAGTCAAAATCATCGAATCAAATCTTTTTAAACTGAATTGACCAAACTGAATGGACTGAATTATTAAAATTAATATAATAAATAGTTCTTTCTCTAGTGCTGAAGTCATATTGCTGAACAGCTGTACAGCTTCCTCCAGTCACTCTCGGGTTTCCATCCTCATTTCTCTTCCCTCACCTAAGAATCTTTGTTTCCTCAGAGATTTTCTGCGACTCTTTGGGCTTGTAGAGGTTCAGCTTTCTGTTTCTGCTGTTTCTCATAGTCAAAACCCAAAGTGCCCTCAGCTGAGCTTCATGTTTCTCCAATTGCTCTTGGTTTCTCAGAATGATCTTTTTGATGATATATTTTTATGGAGAGCAAAATATTTTAGGTTATTTAAAGTTGAATTTTATTTGTTCTGGAATAATTTTTCTGTCTGTTTTTATTAATATTTATGTTCAAAAAGCATTGTTTTAGTGTGTTCAATAAATGTTTATCCTGTTCGGCCCGCAACCTAAAGTGTGCTTTGAGTTTTGGCTCCCTGTGCAATTAAGTCTGACACCCTGATATAGATAAATATCATTAATTATTAATAATAACATAATTAAAGGTAAACTGAGCACATTTTTTATCTCAAAAGTGTGTATTAAACTGGTAGATCTTCACATTAGTCGATACCCAAGAAGTAGCTCTCGGTGTCAAAAAGGTTGGTGACCCCTGATTTATAATCTTGTTACTTTTGTCCCCACATGAACATATACATTTTTATATTTAGTCATTGTGATTTCACCCTTTTACATCGTATCTCTGTTGGTTTCTTTTATTCAGCTCCATCTCACAGACGTTCTGGGACAGCTCTTAGGAGCGTTCTCCTCCGACAGTATCGTCAATTTCAGCTCTTCTTCCTCACCACTGAGATTGCTCCATTTAATGAACATCTCTCTACTCCAGCTGTTCCAGAGAATAGAAGCTGTTCACATCGTGAAGAATACTTTTACACGTAATATGGGCACACAGACTTAGTCTGACCCTTCTGCTGTTTATCATCAGGTGACACAGACCGACAATAAAGACTATGACGACTCCTGTATTCCTGCATCAACTCTACTATCTCCTCCTTATCCTTCATGTTGGTCCCCTACTGATTATTCCTACTTCCCCCATTCTCTCACCTGATCATTATTATTATCCTCCCATATCTTCCCCTGAGTCTGATCCTGATTGCTCACCCATGTCTTCTGCAGCAGCAATGGCCCACAAACTCTTCTTTCCCAATAAACATGCTTAAGTCTGCCTTGTTTTTGTTTCTCCTACACACTCATAACATTAGTCAGACCCTATTCTACTCTATTTATTACTAACTGATTATTATTATTTTAATTATACTTTGAGTAAACAGGTTACATGAGTTTGATTAAATATGCTATACTTATCACCAGTGTTGTGCTGGTTAATAAAAAATAGTAACTAGTTACAGTTACTCATTACTTTATTCAAAAAGTAACTCAATTAGTTTGTTGATTATTTACACCAAAAAGTAATGCGTTACTGTTAAAAGTAACTTTTTAGTTACTTTTTTAAAGAACCTTCTTTAATGTTCCCATTAATGCCCTTTTATGTGTTATGGTCTACAAACACAAAACTGACTTAAACACAAAGTCATTTTAAACACTATTTTATTAAAGTCAGAGCAGCACAAACTGAATATATCACAAGCATTTCTGAAATAAATAACAAAACAAGCTGAATAATATATTCACAATCAAAAACTAAAGTGGATTCTGCATCATAAAAGCTGTTGTGTTGAGCTCTTAAAAATGTTCCTTTCACAGCTGAAGTATGAAAACTATCAACAATGTAGAACAGAACACCGGGTTAGCTTCTAGCTTCTAGCTCCTCAGGCATGGAGTTTCTGGAGGTGTTGCTATCGCAGTAGATACGAGCTTCAAACCAGAAAGACACAGCTTACATTAGACTAAAAAGTTTTTGTCTTTATACTCAACTAAAGTGAAATAATGAGCATATTTCCACTTTGAGAAACTCGTCTTGCTCTCGCCTCGACTCGCCATTACTGCCGCACAGACCTGAATAAACGGAGACACGCCCACAGTGCATCTTCTTTGTGTTTACAGTGGTTTATCCTCCAATACTACACTGCGTCGCTGCTGTAAACAGGTCAGACTGTAGTCTACACTTCAGCCGAAATTCATTCATTTAAAAAAGTAACAGGTAACGCACCATACGGTAACGGTAATGGAGTTACTTTATTTTTAACATGCACCAGGACGCCGCTGTTACGTGTCTGTGCTGTTTTCTTCTACTCCCCCCTCCTTGTGTTGGCTCTGTCTTCAGCTCTCTACTATATGTAGGTGGAGTCACCTGGGAAAAAAAGACCAATGAAGAGCAAGAGCCTGACCAGAGGAGGCGGAGCCTACAGTTCAAAAGCAGCCACTTGAAGTGACCACTGTTTGCTGGTGTAATTTAACAATAGATTAAATAAAAAGGGGTATAAGCTATCATGATAAATTATATATCATTCTAAAGGTCTAAGCCTCAA
Source organism: Silurus meridionalis (assembly GCF_014805685.1). Classification (NCBI taxonomy): domain Eukaryota; kingdom Metazoa; phylum Chordata; class Actinopteri; order Siluriformes; family Siluridae; genus Silurus; species Silurus meridionalis. The sequence continues at coordinate 4,727,105 of NC_060887.1, read as the reverse complement.
GCATCGATTTTAGATCACTGTTTTTCAATGGAACGCTTATAACGAATATATTTTCTAAATTTGTGTAAACAATACACACAAACAACATGCATAAAAACAGTACTTACACTATAATTGTAATAACGAGTCACAAACGCATCCAAACACACAATTGCTGCAAATTCCTGTTTATTTGGAAAGATAAGGTTCCACTGAACAACATACTGTAGAGCATTTTGGTCTTTTGTTTGTATCTGTTTTAGAGTAACTTTTGCATAAAGAATGACATCTTGGTGGTAAAAAATAAATATGGCTGGTAGAATATAGTGTTAATAAACAAATAAGAGTAACCACTAAAAAAAGACAAAGACAGGTAGAATCTTATCAGTGATACAACTGAACTCTGCAGGTGTTTGTGGTGATGTTTTGCTTTGCACCACCTTTCATTTCCAATCTTTTATTTTCAGCCAGTAGCAGTGTGGAAACAACATGTTCCATAGAAAATGTAACCAATGAGTGCAGGATTTTAACGACACATGGGAGGTTTTTATTCCCCGTGTGGGCGAGTTCTTAGTTTTATTCATCTTTAGAAGCTCTTAGTGGTGAAAGAGCGCGTGACGTGCACTGTGACGCACCTGGCAGGAAGTGGAATGCTGCTCTTTCCAGCTCGTGATAACTGAGATTTGTTTACAAGAAATAAAAAAGAAAAGAAAAAGTGTACATTAAAATGTTGTTTTATTAAAAATTGCATGAAGGATCACGGATGAGGAAAATATTCTTGTGCGGAATGACGACGGCGACCTGGTGATCTGCATGTGGATGGAAAATCTGAGTCTATTTTACATCTGTGAGGGAGAAAAGGACCAGAAATATTCTCAGATAAATGTTTGTAGAAATCTACATGTTAATGATATCTTCATAAAATGTTAAATATACATACATGATACATGTGACTTTTAACCCAGTACTTTATTCAAGTACATCATTTATATAGAAACACGGCACACAGAGTATTGCATGATAGATTCTCTACATAACCATAAAAATATTGTTATTCATAACCATAAAGAATTTTTCTTTTCCACAGGAATGAAAGTGTTGAAAAGCAGCGTCTGGCACTTAAAGGTATCAATAGTGTTGATGTTTATGTCTTCAGTGTGTAAGACGATACAAGCACATTATTACTGCATGATACGGTTTTATCAAATAAACATATAATATCATTAGTGTGATCTGAGCAGCTTTCATTTCATTTAGTAAATTATTTTACACAACACACCTTTAACATGTACAGAAATGATCAGATTGTAGACTGTATTCATTATGCAGAGATAAAACATGCAGCTTTGTTCTATTATTTATTTATTTATTTTATATGCAGGACCCATGAAGAACTGCATCAGACACGTCACAACCCACGACTGCTAAAAGACCTCGAATCGATGCTGCACAGCACAAACACAACAAAACACAATCCCTCATCGCTTGTGCATTGGAAACTCTTCATGATGCCAGTTATGATTTATTATCTACTAACTGGGTTTCTGCACTACTTAAAGGCAGTTGTAAACTTCCTGGTCTGACAGATGAGGAAAAATCACATCTGTGTTTTGTGTAAACAAGGTCAGTTATTATCTTCTGTTTTATTTAGTGTGCACAAAATTCAAACAACTTTATTGTTTAGCTGTGGATTTGAGTTTTCTCATTTGTAAAAGTGAATTCAGTGCCCTGATGTTCTAATTCTAAATCTAAGTCTAATAGTTTTCCTAAACCTGGTCTACAGTTTAGTCTTAACTCCTTAATGTTTGTTTTATATACCTGATTTGAGTACATGTTTGATTTAGTTGGATATTTGATGATCCTTTTCTTTCGTTTTATTTAGTCCTTAGCAGAGACGTTTCTGTCTGTGATTTTGGACAAAATCTAAGCAGAGAAAGAGTCTATGAGACATGAACTCCTGCAGTCTCTCTGTCGGGTTTATGTAGCCTTATGTGAACAGTGAGAAGATTCTCACAAAGCTCATGCCCTCGCCTACAGACTTCTTAAAGAAGGTGAGATTATATTGACATTTCATTACATATCTACTAAAAATGATTCAGACAATAATACAAAGAAGCAAAATTTGTCTGGTTCTTGTTTTTGTATTCTTTCTATACAGTGTATTTTAAGTCTGTGGTATTGTTTTGTTTCTTTGCAGACTTTCCTGAAGCCCCTAAATTAATAATGGTCATAGTGACATTGGTAACATTGCATTAATGTTATAATATCTGATAGCCATTAGAGGGCACTCTCGTGCTGCATGTGGGTGTGTTTGCAGTGTGCAGAGTAAACGAGTAAAAAACGCTGCGCAGTCATGTCTCCGGTTCTTTCTGCGCATGCTCCGAACTTAATGGTATAATATGTGTTTTATATTATAATGATACAAACAACAGTATTTACATTCATCACATTACTGTGCTGGAAAACAATACAAATTAAATAAAAAAGAAGAAGTGTAGAAGAAGAAAAGCGGGACAAAGACAGAGGTAATGTGATGTAATGAATAGTGATGATCATATAAATAAACTCAGTTTAGTAAAAGTTTGTGAACAAACTTTATATTGGTCCAGTTTTTAAAGTTTATTCTAAAAGTTATAAATAGTGTAATAAGTGGAAAAGAAATATGAGTCAGTTCATGTCACACAGATTTATTAGGTTTTTTTTTATTTTAATTCAGTGTCATTACAAAATAGGTTTAAATTTGTAGAGATTTTATTTGGACAAACATATCAGACAAAAGAAATCAGCAACATATATTGGTCATCCTGTATCAGTCGACCTCTAGGTGTGAGTTTAAATGATATGCTCAGTTGTATGTATGAGATAATTGTAGTGTCTCTGTGTCTCTCAGAGAGACAGAGACTGTCTGGACGGTGAGACGCCACTAAGCGTTAATATTATAATAATTACACTGATCTATTAGAGACGCTTATCAGAAAAGTCCGAATCAAATCCACTCACAAGTGCAGCAGATTCATGTGATATGAAATAATGTCCTAATGGCAGCAGCATTATACAGTCATATATATATTTCTATAAAAGAGCTCTGATACGGATTTCAGTCTTTAAGAAGAACATCTTCAGAGGGGTTTTCTCTCGTCCTGGTATCATAAGTGTAGATAAACATAGGTTGTGTTTAATTGACAGCCCTGGTGAAGTCTGATGACCTGAAGAGGGTGGAGCTGAGACTTCAGACAGCAGACGGACTTCTGAGGAGGAACATCAGCACCACACGAGAGGTTAGAGGTCACCAACCTGTAATTAATCCTGGAGGAATTAAGTGTGATTAGAGAGATAGCCATTTAAATGTAAGTGTGTGTGTGTGTGTGTGTGTGTGTGTGTGTGTGTGTGTGTGTGTGTGTGTCAGGTGAGTGTACAGTTCAGTGAAGTGCTGTTACACCTTCAGGACAGACTTCTGGCTTCAACACACTCCTCCTATATATATATATACTGTATATATAGAGATTATCGGTTGTTTGTACAGGATGAAGGCACTATAAAATTTTAATCACAGTCAATCACAATCTATCTCTCTATTATTGAATATTTTCCATGTAGTGAATACAAGGAGGAGAAGAAACAAGAAAAACAGAGATCAAAATTAAATAAAACTTAAGCAAATAAAGATTAATAATATTTATACAGAATTAAGCAAAAAAGCATGCCTGACCCTGCCACTAGAGGGCAGTGTGAGACTGACTTGAGGATGTGACCTGTGAGTTACAATTCATCTGTTTCTATAACCAACTGCAGTTATGATGATGATAATAATAAGAATTATAAGTATTTTGGGGGCTGTTATGAATTGTTCAAATCTTCCCTCTACCTCTCCTTTATTAGTGTAGTTACTGATAGAAAAAGTGAAAAGCTTTTTAAAACAACTTTCATGCAAAATATCTTGTGGCTCAATTAGATGAGATTTGCCTCTGGTTTGAGATTTTACTTGACTTTTAAAACAAAAAAAAAAAAACATTAACACTTTTCTTTCACGTGAACAAGCTTTTTTTTCACAAGACTTTGTCTTACACTTCCAGTGACTGTAGCTGAAGCAGAAAGAAGCTTTTTAAAACTGAAACTGATCAAATCATACCTGAGATCCACCATGTCACAAGAGCACCTCAGCAGCCTCGCTGTCAGAAACATCAACCATACAAGTGCTGGTCAGATTTGCAACGATGATGTAATTGATGACTTTGCAACAAACAAAGCAAGAAAGATCTGTTTTTAGGGAAATGACTTTGTAGTGAAAAATGTATTTAATTTGTTTGTTGTGTGAATTGCCAATTTATTATTATTTATTTTTATATTGTATTTTTGTATTATTTTAAATGTTATTTTAAATGATCTAAAGAACCAAGTCACTGAAATGATGCCATCTTCCACTCACTAGCAGTGATCAGTAATACTGATGAGTGCCATACGGGGGCGCTAATGCTTCGAGTAATGCCAGGGAACGGATCAACGAATAAAAGAATGCTCTTAGCATGGAAAACGATGTATTTGTGGCCTGTGCACAATAAGATAGAAAAAAGACAAGAAACAAACAGCAATGATCAATAGACTGGAAAGCTTACCGAACAAAAGTCCGGCAGGGGGCGCTCGCCTCTAACCCGGGTGTGTGTTTCTACAGAGAAACACTACAGGAGCTCATGTAGAGTCGCGCCGTCACCATCTCTGTGACGTAGCATCCCTGATTGGTGCAACAATCTTTTTAATCCACCAATGAAACGTCATAGTCAAATGTCATGCTGTCATAGTAACATGCAAACATTGTAAGTCAATATTGAATCGAAGGCCGTTGTTGAGACCAGACGTGAAAACAAGTGCGTTAGAATAATCTTAGAACATCAGCAGCGATGGTGAGAAAATAAATAAATCTACAGTATCTACAGCATCAACTTGTGTCTCATCGTCTCTCTACATACTGTAGATGTGAAGCTTTGGGTTTTCCAAACCTTTTTTTTTTTTTTTCATTCCTTTACATTTCTCCTGAGCTTTCTCACTTCTCATGGAGTGAGAAAAGAAGAGAAAGAAGTGGATCATTAACTCTTTTGTTTACTGCAGTAGGAATGTTCACTTTAAAACTGCAACAACATACAGAAATATCCATCCTCATTTCTTCAATTACACTAAATATTGACAAATATATATTCTGTATATGTTGTAGATCTGTATTGAGCAAGTATCAGAGAGAACATTAAATATGATGTCAAATGTAGTGACAGACATTTTCATGTTGTTCTAATCAACAGTATTGGGTGACCTACGTTCCTGTGGTGGTGAACATGACTGCGAGTTCTCCAGAAGAACAAATGCTGGTAATGTACAGTTCAAACACACACTGTTTTTCACACAGAATAAACTAAAGCCCATCACTTCCTCATCACCTAAACACACTGTTCATTTAGATTTTACTTACGGCAGCCAAACGGCCTCATTTTGTAAACCCCTTGATCACTTACTCTGTCTTTAAGGGAACTAAATGAAGAGGAATGAATGAAAAGTGGTATCCAATCTGTGATATTATTGGGGACCTGATTATGGTTCAGAACGATCTATAAAACATAACTGACTACTAAAATCAGATTGTCAAAATGTCCCTCCACTGCAGCAACATCCATCTACCAAGAGGAAGAGGAAAACGGTGCGTGTGCTTACTCTTTGTTTCAGTACTGGTGCATTTACTGAGTAATGAACCTATTTATCTCTGATCATGTGCTATTTATATCCTATTAGGATCGTTGTCTGAGATCCTAACCAGTACAACAAGGACATCACGGAGGAGATCATATCAGAAGCTGGCAGGAGTCGGAAGCCCACTCTGCCAGTGGGAAATGTCTTTTCCGTCCCTATGCCTCTGCAGGTAACAGTCACACACGCATTCAGAGAGGAAGCAGATTCTTCTGGCTAATAGCTCACCAGTCTTCCTCCTTATATTTACCTGTATTACCATTTCCCTTTTCCACTATTTTTACTCATGTGTGCACTCTGTTTTCCCTTCTTTCTCTTTCTATTTTATGTCCAAATTCTCATTATCCTCACGCTTTCCACCTCAAATCCCATCAACTGAACCAAGTGGTGGAAAATGAGCACGTCTATAATGTGGACAGAGCTCAGGGACCCCCTGCTCCTGGCGACTTGAAACCAGGTGAGTCCCAATATCTCTATTATAATTTTTTTAGATTTTTGACTCGCCTAGTCTGTGATTTAATTGCTACTGTCTCTGTTGTCTACAGATGAACAGCTTGAGAGTTATTCAGTAAAATCTGCTGCATTAGATGGCACTGAAAAGTCTACCTCTTCAGCTGAGCCCGGTCCTGCACAAGCCGTCACACCAAAGCCAGATAAAACAGAGCCTGTGCACGTGCCTCCAGGGGTTCCAGCTTCTGCTCTATTCACCATCGATGAGCCGAAACAGACACAGCTCCTCGTCCTGACGACTCCCAATCGCTCAGAGAGGTGAGTTTAGGGCTCGTCCCTGTCCCTGCACTGGATTTTAACTGGTCAAAATCTTTTACAATGTGACTAAATTAAACGTGTAGTCCAGCATTTTCCAACATGTTTTAATTAAGACGTATTGCAAATTGTTAAACTGTTGTGCATGTTAAACGTGTTGAATACAAAAGTAGCCTAAAAGAACAAATCCGTACTTTTAGAAATAAGACTCGTACTTTTTAAATACGTTTTCTACAAATAATAGAATTACACATCTTTAAATTTCAATATGCAATATTATCTTTTGGTAATGGCGTATAAAAATATAAAAATCTCACATAATCCTTCCTTTTTCCCACAACTGCCCTTTGACTTTCATTGTAATCGAGTCATGAGTAAAGTTTTCTACTCGTCTCAATAAACTAGGAGGCATGTTAGCTCTTGGTTGTAGTTATTGCACATGGACTACAAATACTGTAGATATAAACTGAGGTGCAACACTGGAGTATTTCTTTAAATAACTATATATAAAGATATAAATGCTGTCGTTCACTTTGGTGAATGTGTGAAACCTACATTTACACTACAAATTCACAGTAATCCTGGTGTTTTATTATTAATTGGGTGTGTTTGTGTGTTAGGATAAGCCAGAGCTCGCTTTCCAGCAGTCTGACTTTGACCTTGAGCCAGTCTCAACCACAGTCGAGAATTCCAGTGTGTCTCCTGTGATTGTGGAGCATCTGGCTTCAGCAGAAACACCAGCAGATGAGATCGAAGCGCAGGAAGCCGAGCCGCCGAAGAACGAACCCGAGCCCGGCTCTGAGGATGAAAGCAACGATGAGGTCCTTTCACCTGTCGAAGAGCCCAACAACACCACCATGCACAGTGAGACCTACTTCTTCTGACTCGCACACTTTATCATGTTTTCACTACTTTTCATGTCTGCTTTTGCTCGTTCCTTCCTCAGAGCCAGAGATGGAGAATAAGAGGATACAATATAGTAGAGACTTTCTTTTGAGCATCCAGTTCATGCCTGATTGTATGCAGAAGCCAGAGGGGCTTCCATCCATACCTGATGTGGTGCTACACAAGGTAAGCCTCCTGACATGTGGGCTTTATTTTAACTTTAAAACCAAATAAGGAATATTGTTTCACAGATCATTGCTTCACTCTCTGCTTTTACAGTGTAACCAAAATAAGTTGCCACCGGACCCACAGGGTCTCAGCTCCAGAGACTCAAATATCTCAAATATTCCAGCAGGAACTGGAAGCAGCTGTTTCAGTAAGCATCGTTTCTCTCAAGAGGGCTTTCTCTTCATTTTCCCCACAGAATAAAATCTAAATCTACTGAATTTGCAAATGAAGCTTCAAGTGGATAATCTGTTATCAGGCTTGAACCCGTCCTTCTGTAACATTTCTATGGTATCTTTATGTGTAATATTTGTATTTTTAATTGCACAGATTTTAGTTTTATGATGATTGACTGTGAGAGGCTTCAGGACGAGCTGGAGGAGGCGAATAACAAAGCTCACAGAAAAACCAGGGGTAACGTCAAGTTCATCGGGGAGCTGTTTAAGTTGCGGATGTTGACCGAGTCCATCATTCATAACTGCGTGGTAAAACTGCTGAAACAAAATGAAACTCTATTCTCCTCACCACCGCCGGCTAAGAGATGGACTTTAAGACGGCCAAGGTAAACAACCAAAGACACCATTGTAGAGCATTTTCATTGTTCAGGATTGTTCTAATTACCATCCTGCAAAGTTGTACACTATTATACCTTTAATGTAGCATATTGAATATGCATTAAGTCTCTAGCTTTTGATTTAGGCCTCGCAGTAAATGATATTAGTAGTGATATTAAAGTGTGTGTGTGGTTTAGTAAGCTTTTGCTGCTGCTTATGTAATACTCGGCTTTGTAAAAGTTTCATGTTAAAGCCTGTAATCTTTAACTGAGCACATGTTAACAGAGCACTTGCTTATAATTTATAGACCAATACAAAGATGCTTGGAGAAATTGCTAGAGCTACATTACATAAAAAGTGTGCTTCCTGTTGTTTAATATTTTAACAGCTGTTCCAAGTGTAACCGATGAAATGTTTATGAACCGCCAGTAAACAAATATCTGCTTTTTACAACTTGTCGCGTCTGACAGCTGTAAATATCTTCTATTAAACATTTTTCCTGAAGTACTTGATGATAAGATTTATTTGGGACCGAATTTCGGGGGACGACGGCTGAACTGGAAGAACGGCTGTGATGGAGAAACTAGCGCTAGAGCCACATCCGGAGCATCAGGTGAGTCTGTAGTGAATGTAGTCTGTGTTCTTTTTCAGCTCTCTCCTGTGTTCATGTTGTGAAACTGTGTTCTTGAAACTAAATTCAGTTTAATGCATGAGCATTTTTAGTCATGACACATCATGTCTCTTGTGTTTCAGTAAAACTGGACGCAGTGCCAGACTCGACTACAAACAAGCCTGCGCTATCAGAGGAGGAAATGGAGAAATGCTCTAAATCCATTATTGAGGAGTTTCTACACATAAATGATTACAGAGTAATGATCTCATGCAGTGATCTGGACCACGCTGGAGCGAAACCAGACCACGTGGGTCATCTGTTCCATCAGCTGCTGCAGGCTGGGATCCTCTCCACATCTCAGTTTTTTAAAGGGTGAGTGACATTCCTGCACCACACAGCTCCGTCTCCCACTGGCGCCAGAGACACTACTGTCTGCGTCATGAGATGTCCACAGCTTGATGACATATTTACACCCAATGGGGTTATTGTAACATTATTATGAATACGCTTGCTTTTACATTTGGTCATTTTCAGATAATTTTATAACAGAATCAGAATCCTTTAATAAGACTTTTGTCTGTGTTTTTTTTTTGCTCTCTTTTCCCCCCATTTTCTTACCTCTCCTTGTTTACACAGGTTCTCAGAAACCCTCGAGATAGCAGATGATATGGCGATTGACATTCCTTATGTATGGCAGTACATAGCGGAGCTCGTTAATCCTGTGCTTGGAAGGAGGAATCTCTTTGAGAGAATTATTAATGTATTTACAGTTACATTTGAGACTATACATATACATTTTTTGCTGGAAAGGAAGTTGGTGTTTGTTTTTAATTGTTAATTTCTTGAGAATTCCAGTGAATTTAGCAAACCACTACTTCCTGTGGCAAGAGCCGGCATATTATTTGCAGAAATATTGCACCTTCTCTGCAAACAAATGGTGAGCTGTGAGATCTTCTATAGAACATGACTGAAAAAAGGAAAGTGTTTTGTCATACTAGTTGAAAAAGGTTATTTTTTGTTCAAGTCATTGCTGTGTTTTTCTTCACTTTAGAGCCAAAAGGAAGTGGAGGCCTTATGGAGGGACTCTAAACTGAGCTGGGCTGATTTTCTTCCTGAAACCGTGGATGGGAACAACTTCATTACTGAGCAGGTGAGCTGTTGGCTGCACACTAGATTTAGACTCCACTGGAAGATTTGGACCAAACAGGATCCAGTGGGCAGTAGATTTTCTACTACTTCAGTAATAATAATAGAAGAGCTGAGTAAAAGTGACAGCATAGTTATTTTATGAAATCATTTCGCTTGAAAATTGATTTGAAATACTATTGTTTATGTCTGATCTAATCACTTAGCTCAGCATATTTTTGGCTGGTTGTTACAGAGGGCTTTTAAAAATGTGCAATAATCAATATGGGTTAAAACTCATACTGTGATCAATTTCATTTGTTAGTATAAGAACATTGTCAGTGAACTCAAATGGCAGCTCGTCTGATCAGAAAAGAGAAAAGTGTTTGTGTTTGTGGTGTAAAAGCAGTGTGTTGGTTGGGTAGACTTGATGCAGTTTTATTTCTAAACCAGCACAAATGCTGCCTTTAAGAAGAACATCTTCAGAGGGGTTTTTTCTCGTCCTGGTATCATAAGTGTAGATAAACATAGGTTGTGTTTAATTGACAGCCCTGATGAAGTCTGATGACCTGAAGAGGGTGGAACTGAGACTTCAGACAGCAGACGGACTTCTGAGGAGGAACATCAGCACCACACGAGAGGTTAGAGGTCACCCAACCTGTAATTAATCCTGGAGGAATTAAGTGTGATTAGAGAGATAGTGATTTATAAATGTGTGTGTGTGTGTGTGTGTGTGTGTGTGTGTGTGTGTGTGTGTGTGTGTACTGAAAAATGTATTTAATTTGTTTGTTGTGTGAATTGCCAATTTATTATTATTTATATTTTATTTATGTATTTATTTGTAAATGTATTTACTGTAAACTCTTATTAAAGATAAAGTAAGTGCAGATTGTTGTTATTTATGTATCTTTTTAGGTGGCAGCAGGATGGGGGCAGGTCATGACGTGGAAGAAACCGTGGATGAAATCTCCGCGAGACGGAACGTCATACTGTAATTCTCGGAGATTCCATCGTCCGGCATGTCCGCGCTACCGGAGACAATAGTAAGGTGCACACTCGCTGTTTTCCTGGTGCTCGTGTTCTCGATGTCGCTGCGCAGGTACCTGCGATCTTGAACGAGAACTTCGGAGCGGTTGTTCTTCATGCTGGAACGAACGACACCCGGCTGAGGCAAACGGAGATCTTAAAGAGGGATTTCAGGATCCTGGTGGAGACGGTACGCAGCACATCACCGACAACGAGGATCATAGTGTCAGGACCTCTTCCCACTTACCAGCGAGGGGCTGAGAAGTTTAGTAGACTCTTTGCACTAAATGAATGGTTACAGTCATGGTGTCGAGAGCACAAACTTCTCTTTATTAATAACTGGAACTGTTTCTGGGAGCGTCCGAGGTTCTTCCGCCCTGATGGCCTGCACCCCAGCAGAGTTGGAGCAGCAGTGCTATCAGATAACATCTCTAGGATACTTCACAACATCTGACTGGTAAGACATCAGGAAACTTACGACTATGAGAACATTTATACAACAAACCAAATAGTTACAAGTTCACACACAGCCCAGTTTATAGAAACCGTATCTATTCCTCGTGTAGTAAAACCAAGAATTAAATACACAAGATCCAGAAATAATCTTATTGCAGTTAAAACTGAAAAATGCCAGATAAGCAAACACCAAAAAGTTCTAAAGTTTGTTTTTTTAAACATTAGATCACTTGCACCCAAAGCTACAGACAGACGCTAAAAGCTGCTAGAGCTGAACACCTGAGCAAACTCATAGAAAACAACAAAAACAATCCTAGGTTCCTTTTCAGTACAGTAGCTAAATTAACTACAAATCAGGTATCTGAAAAATGTTTAGTAGTGAGGACTTTATTAATTTCTTCACTGAAAAAAATTATAGTATTAGAAAAACAATTGTGGCGGTCCAACCTCTGACAGCATCTCCTGACACAATCTCACCTACAACTCCACATCTACACTGTTTTACATGTACAGGACAGGAAGAGCTGTATAATGTTATTACCAAAGCTAAATTAACAACATGTCAGTTAGATCCCATTCCAACTGATCTATTGAAGAAAGTGTTATATACAGCTGGTGAGCCTCTTCTCAATATTATTAACTCCTCAATATCTTTAGGTCACGTCCCTAAATCAAGTTAGCAGTTATTAAGCCCCTCATTAAGAAACCTCATTTGGATCCAAACACGCTATCGAATTACAGACCCATTTCAAATCTCCCATTTATGTCTAAGATTTTAGAAAAGATTGTCGCTGCCCAGTTATGTTCCCACTTACAAGGACATGGTTGACTTAATTTGTGCTCAGCAAATTTCCAAGGCCCAGGTTACTTATCTGGATGCTCTCATCCAAGAATATTTGGAAACCAGAAAGGCATTGTTTCCTAATACCAACTTAAAACCTAAACACCAATACTTACGAGATTATCCAGGGCTAATCCTAAAATTTGGCTCTCATCAGGCTTTAGACGATGCCCTTTGAGAGCAAACACAGTTACTTCAAAAGATGCACAAGGCATCTGAAAAATGTCAAAAACCTGTGCTTGACTCTTTCAGAGAGACATCAAATGTTCCAGGTCTTCCTTTCTGCTGGGTCAGTCAGTCCTCCAGCATTGCAAATAAAAGATGGCTCAACATTTTGCTTGGAGCTTCACAGTGAGCAAGTTACAGTGAGCAAGTTAAGATTCCAGTAGATGTTCAGTACAATGGCCTTGCTTACAGGAAGGGCCAGTTTTTTGTCATGAAGTATGATGAGTCAGTGGAGTTTGGTGAACTTCTGCTGATTTTTGTTAAGGATGATTCAGCTCTTCATTTTCTCATGAGAGTTTATGATGCTGAATTTATTTCTTACTACCACATGTACTCAGTAAAAAAGACAGAGTGCAGACTCATCAGTGAACTGATTGACTTGTGGCCCTTGTCATCTTATGTGAAAAATGGTTACCTACGGTGGCCGAGAAGTGCAAAATACATTACTGTTAGTGTTAGGATGGTTTTCACACTGTTTCACACACATTCCTTTGTCTGCTCAGTGTCTATAGAATATTTACGATGTTAGTCTGTAAGGTAAACAGAGTCTTATCTGGACTCACACACTTCCAGCTAGTATATCCTCTTGTCTAAACAGGAAACAAGTCAGGTTTCTCTCTGTGTGTATATAAACGTTCTGCTACCTGCAATAAACTGAAGAGGAAGCATTTGCTGTGTGCTGTGATTCTTCCCTGATCAGAAAGGCACCACGGGCATAGCAGGTCATATGGAAAACCTCTCCAAGAATTAAGTTTCGTTTGGGCATGATAAAAATCTAACAGTTTTGGTGTCAGAAGTAAGATACTTTCAGCAATATCCAAAGGGAAATCACGCATCAAGGTAAGTTTTAAGATACTTCCTTGTTTGTGGGATTGTCCCGTATGCCAGCCAATAGGGCTGCATATGTTTCGTGTCTTGGTTATGCATTAATTGTTTAATGATAATTTCCTTTGGTGGGATGATTTGTGACATTGGTTTCCTCACCTTAGATGTAAGATGCAAGATTAGAAGACGTTTTTACGGTCTGTCTAGTATAGGCGATATTGTCTGAAGTATCCAAAAGAATCCACGATAATTTTATATGCCGAAAAAATAGATTTATGAAAAATTAATTGTTAAAAAAAAATAAAATAAAAAAACCAAAAAGTGAGAAAAGACTGAAGAAAAACAGACATTTGAAAGACTTTTGGCTTTATAGTCGATTTTTTCTCCTAACTTACAAAATTTGTGATCCAATTGGAGACTGGATTACTCTTTTGTTTGAAGACGATCCCCTGGTGCCTTACAGCTGTATTGTCTAAGTGTTATGTGTTGTGTGTATTGTCTGTGTATTAAGTGTTGTGTGTCTGTTCTTTGTTCTGTGTAAAGATTGGATGTATAGGAATTGTGCCGGTTATTGAACTAATCCTTATTTAGATCATTTGGCATTATGGAGTGAAATTGTATTACATCTAGATACTTTTCCTAGAGATTTAGATGCTGCTAGAGGTTTCTGCTATGCTCCAGGTTAAGTTAATGTGCTCTGCACTGCAACAGGAAGTGGTGCATTCAGCCTCAGCACAAAACTCAAGGAGGAGGTCCTAGAAAAAGGGAAGTTCATCTATTAGGATAGATTTCCAATTTCATGTCCTGTAACTCACCTTTTGCCTGTAGTGACACCGACTGGTACTAATTTTTATCATAGCTTTACAATAATTCCAAATTCGCCTTTAAACCTTTTAGGAAGAGATATGATGCACAAAATGAGAATGGAAATTCTGTTTTTTGAAACCAATGTCTCACTGTCTTTTTCTTCTGTCCTTATGCTCTTAACTGAGCCACAGAGGTCCTGCCTGATGAACCAAATTTAGGTGAAGTTAACCCTAAATTATGGGCCTCTCACAAAGATGAGGCAGGTTTAATCCAGGTAAAACCGTATCATGCACTCATGAAAACACACATCATCCGATTTTTGTTAAACAATATCCATTGTCGAAAGAGAAGAATGTTGGCATTGCTCCAGTTATTGACAATTTATTGTCACAAGATGTTTTGAACGAGACACATTCACCGTATAATCGATTAATCCTGTCTTGAAGGCAGATAAAAATGCTGGAGGCTAACACAAGATTTACGTGAGATTAATAAATTAGTTATTCCGTTAGCTCCTTTGGTGCCCGATGTAGCTACCATTGTTAACTCTATACCAGCGACTCACAGATTTTTTACTGTGATTGATCTTTGTTCTGCTTTTTCAGTGTCCCTTTGGCCTCAGAGACGCAGCCACTTTCACATTTACCTATAGGGGCGTCAATTCACCTGGACCCGTCTTCCTCAGGGTTTTGTTGACTCATCAGCGAATTATGCTTTCACCTTTGTGCTACCTGGATCCTTACGCAGGATCCTATCAGGACACGGGCAGATGACAGCACAGTGACGATCTTCGTATCTTCCAAATCTTAGACAACTATGCTTGCTCAGTGCTGTGCGGCTCTGCATGATGGTGATGCTGAGAACAAGCGGCTTCTGACTGTAACTATCACCTGGATCACAACAGCTGTACACAACATATGACACACACTAGATCTGGTTATGAGACCACGCTCTTGGCAGAAGGTAACAGCTGTAGCTCAGCTGTAGTAGCACCTCTATTGCACGACGTTTTAGATGGTTTGACCTAGCCTTAAACACATTGACAGATATGTTTGCGATCTTAAATCTTTAGACAACATAGCACAAGGGTTGCCCTCGTGCTTGGTGCAGTGGCTGCTGCGGCTCTGATGGTCCGGGATGCTGAGAAAACGGTGCTGTCACATCCTTTGATACTGTACACCTCACATCAGGTAACAGCTATTTTACACAACATATGACAGCTGCGTAGATCTGGTTATGAGACCACGCTCTTGCGGAAAAACTATAAGCCTCTTCTCAGCCGCATTCAGCTGTAGTAGCTCATGTGATCTAGACGATATTGACTTAGATGGTTTTGACGACACACATGATTGCCTTAAACACATTGAAAAAGAGAGACCTCTTGTAGGCCCGATCTTTAGATACGGCCCTGGAAGAGGGTGATTGTCTATATGTAGATGTTCATGTTCAAAACCTTCTGAAGATGTGTATTTATGTGGATATGCGGTTGTAAGATTACCTGATGTAATAGTTGAAGCTAAATCATTACCATACACATCAGCACAAGCTGCAGAGTTGGTGGCACTTACAAGAGCATGTCAGTAGTCTGAAGGTAAAGTAGTGACTGTATACAGTATACACTGATTCTAAGTATGCTTATGGTGTTGTGCATGATTTCAAACACATGGAAGCAAAAGACTTGTAGATCAAGATGATGGAAAGTGATTGTCTATGTAACATGTTAACAGCGTATTTATGTGGATATGCGGTTGTAAGATTACCTGATGTAATAGTTGAAGCTAAATCATTACCATACACATCAGCACAAGCTGCAGAGTTTGAACATGTCAGTAGTCTGAAGGTAAAGTAGTGACTGTATACAGTATACACTGATTCTAAGTATGCTTATGGTGTTGTGCATGATTTTGCCACATGGAAGCAAAAAGACTTTAAAACAGCTGATGGAAAGCCCATAGCACATTTTAATCTTATAGGCGACTTCTTAAAAGCTGTTCAACTCCTGCCAAAGTGGCCATAGTTACACATATGCAACCTGTAGGAAATTTGAGATACATGTTGGTTATAGTTGACAGATTCAGTAAGTGGCCAGAAGCATTTGCATGTGCTACAGAGAATGCTAAAACGGTTGTCAAAATATTAACAAAAGAGATCATCTCTAGGTTTGGTATTCCTAGTGTGAATAAAAGTGATAACGGCACACCTTTTGCTTCGAAGGTAACACAACTTTTGGCTAAAAGCTTAGCAAGTGACTGTTATTTTAATAATCCCTATCACCCACAGTCAGCTGGAGTGGTAAAGAGAACAAACAGAACCATTAACGTGTTAGCCTGCATTGAAACAGGCCGAAATTGGACTATTGTTCTCCCGGTAGTACTCACAGAAATGAGAATGACCCCATCTTCAACAAAACTAACCCTTTAAAGGTTTTATGTTCTAACCTTTCCCGACCCCATGGGTCAGCGGACACACTGGCATTTCTTCTTTAGGTAACCTGGAAGTGATGGTGGACGACGTTTCTGCCCTGGTTGAGAAATTGAATTCTATCAGTGCTGATGTCTCACTAACTCTTCCTCTGCCCACAGATAAGCCAACACACCCTTTTGTGCCTAATCAGCAGGTCCTGATAAGAAGTCTGAAGCCTACCAAGGTCTGAGCGAGTATCTGGGTCCAGTGACTGTTCTAGCTGTAACCAGAACTGGAGTTCTGACTAATTATCAGCCACAGTGGATACACAAGCAGGATCAAAACAGCACCCACTTATTCTATGCACTAATTGGTCTGTTGGCCTAAGAAGCCTACCTAAGTGAGTATTCAGGGCTGAAACAGTTGAGAGCCCACGGAAAGATCCTTTCTTTATAGTAGAAAGGGGCCACCTCCGGGTGAAGATCTGACTCACTTGACTGTTTAGTTTAGCTCACCCTGATACCTGCTCTAGGTCTAAATTCTATAACTATATGTGCATAGTTGTAACTAGACTCAATTTTCATTATTCTCTTTAAATACATTATTCAGTGAGAAGAAACTGTTCTGTATACCTTATAATACTGCTAATAGACATATTGGAATTATACTTTGTATGTTGCAATGTTTGATGACGATGGTAAGAGTGGTGATGATGAAGGATTATATGCATGTAGGAATTAAATGGAATCTGAATGTTTTGTTTGTCTTTATCTTTTCATTTGCAGTTTATGTCACCGGTTCTGTTCCCGGGATGAACATCCTATGTTTTGGTGTGTGATGCTGAATCATAAATGATTTAAAGTGGCCATTGTTAGTGTTAAGATGATTCTCACACTATCTCACACACATTTCTTTGTCTGTTCAGTGTCTATAGAATATTTACGATGTTAGTATGTAAGGTAAACAGGGAGTCTTATCAGGGCTCACACATCTCCGGCTAGTATATCCTCTTGTCTAAACAGGAAACAACTTTAGGTCAGCTTTCTCTCAATGTGTGTATATATCGTTCTGCTGCCTGCAATAAACCGAAGAAGACCATTTGCTGTGTGCAGTGTGATTCTTTCCTGAATTCAGAAAGGCACTACGGGCATCGCAGATTGTATAGAAAACCTCTCCAAGAATTAAGTTTCGTTTGGGCATGATAAATATCTAACATTCACCCTTGTTAACTTTTTGAATATAATAAATAAAAATAAATAAACAGACATTTTGTTTTATTTAAATGTTTACTTTTTGTGTAAATAATAAAAATGGACATGAATAAAAAACTTTTCAGAGCCTGGAACATCAACTAAATTAATATAAAATAAAAAAAACAGGCCAAGGTTTTCACTTGTATGTTCCTTTCTTTAATAATGAAGTAATTTCTGTAGCACTCAGCGATTCTCCTCTGTCTTGAGCTTCAGACATTTTGCCTCAGTGTGCTCTAGTAGTCTAGTAGTGTTTTTAGTCATTTTTATTATTTAAAAAAAAACTTAAGACCATTTTGCAGGAGACTCACGAATGATTTAATTCTTCCAAAACCCACACAATCGAGTATTTCAACGACCGCAACCGTATTCACCAATCAAATCTTACAAGTGCCATCATGCAGCATTACACACGGGGGTCACCACAGCATTTATATGTTTACAGTAATTACACTGATCATTAACACTGTGGCAAAATCACAGCATGAATTAGTGGCATCACCACCCGAGATACAATTTGAAGATGAAAATGTGACATGTGAACACGTTTCATCTATTTACGGTATATATACATTATTTTGCCAAAACTTCGCGGACACCTGGTCATAAGTACGGTATGTGCTTTTTGAGCATCACATTCTACATTTAGTCCCAATTTGTGCTGATATTTTCCTCCACTCTTCTGGGAAGATGTTTTACTAGATTTTGGAGTCTGCTTGTGGACATTTCATCATCAGAACAAGAGTGTTAGTAAAGTCAGGTAGTGATGTAGGTGAGGTGAGGAGGCCTGGGGTTTTTCTTTCCTCTCAGTTTAACAGCAGTTACTGAAGCACACAGAGGAACAACTCAGTCATACACTAGGACACATTTCACTACCACATTTATACCTGTTTTTACATCTTTATTATTTCCTACAGTGTCCATTCACTGTATAAATGTAGATCAAAATACAGAAAAGGACATGAAAAGCGAAATACAATTATTTACCAACATTAGCTAGGCTAACTAGACAGCTAGCTATTCTTGCTTCTATAGTTTTCTTCCTCAGTCTAAATATCAGATTTTTAGTGAACCATAAGTAAACTTTATTTTATTTATTTATTTATTCGACTTTTAGTCAAAAAGTAGACGTTTCTAATAAACCAACAAACACAAAAGCAGCGCTAGCAAACCCGGCTAGCATGAGGCTAATGATAATGTCTCCTACACTATTAGCCGAAAGGTCCATTTCTGCTCACTGCAACATTTATGGAAATATTATCACTCTTTATTATCATTCTTTATTTAATTTAGACAAATGTATCCACTTTTTCCTGCAAGTCTGTGATCTTTATGCTAATGATCAGGAGTAAACACAAAATGAGGAACATCGCTTTTCCCTCTTCACTCCTCCGATGGTCCTGATCACCTTTCCGCTTGTTTGGGGATTTTATGGGTGATTTGTTTCTAAATAATAATAATAATAATAATAATAATAATAATAATAAATGATAAACTCTGTGTTTTAAAGAAAATAAAATCCATAAAGCTCGGAAACTCACCGTTCCAGGGGTCGTACAAATCGCTTCATCCCAGCAGAGGTCTTCATCCTCCACCTGGAACACGCCGTCTCGGAGCTACAGGAGGAAAATCAAAGTGATGCTGAGGAAAGAAAAGTCCAAACAAATAATATCAAATATATCATATAAAATATTTCATATAATAAAAATCAAAGTGATCTTTTCAGAGTTGAATCCCAGTGGAAACGCGACTGATCCGAAGCTGCTGCTTTTTAGCTGATACACACTGTGTGGTCAAAAGTATTTGGACACTTGTCTTTTCCAGCCAGATGTGGTTCATAAATTCACCTAAAATGCACTTAAATGCTCCATCCAGCAAATAAACATGCAAACTGTTGAAACACTTCATATAAACAGAATGTAGAATCACTGAAAGCATTTTAAATGGGATTTAAATACCGCTACAGAGGAAGCAGGAGCTTTTCTGTAGCTATTATTGCTTTTATGTTCATGGCACAGGACCAAATATCAGTTTATTTTATCTTTCCATAATGAGCTGGAATAAATCATAAATGCTGTGGTGACCCCCGTGTGTAATGCTGCATAATGGCACTGCTGGAGGATTACACCAATGGAAGATTAAGGAGAAAGAGTCTCCAGGGACCATGATGATTTTCTGGCCCATGATGATGACTGGATAATAAGCTGATTTAGATTCCTACAGCTGTGCTCCTGGATCTATGTGCTGAATTGGGTCCAGTACTACAGAGGGCAACACGCCAGAACCATGCCATCCCCGTCCAAATACAGGTCCTCACCACTCTGGGGTTAATGACAACAGGTTGTTTCTAGTGGGAAATGGTGTGTGGTGTTTTGCACAATGTGGCACTGAGGACCAGTTTCCTCTCCTCCTGACCTCCCCCTCAGCATTATGACCCCGAGCCACAGCCCCTGCCCCCAAGAGGGATATAAACAAGATGCAAGAATCCATGAGGAGGTCATACGGTGTTTAAAAGAAAGACAAAAATCATGGTTTAACTTCATCTTTTAATAATTGTGCAATTTTACTTTTGTCACATTTTCCCAAAAGTTTATCATGTGGATTTTCATTATTTAGCTTAAAAGCATCCTCCAGTTGAGAAACACTGATTTAGAATCAGGATTTAAATGATGTCGAACACTTCAATAAACAAGTGATTTCATATTTTAGATTTTTATTGATTTTATTAATTATTATTGGACATGGAGAGGTTTAGCTTTCAGTTCCTGTCCTTGATGTCCAGACTCACTTGCCTTTTTTTTTACTGGAATGGGTGATAGTCGTCTGATCCAGTCCGGCAAAAGAGCAGATATAGAACTGTGAGACTTCAGTGCAGACCACACCGCGTTGTGAATCCTCAAATCAACACTGTGAAGACTCGATGAGAATACCATTGAGTCTCTTCCGATTGTGTGACATTTGCGACAAAGGATAGGACGACAATTCCAATCACGATGTTTCGCTGGTTCAGTTGTCCATAGAACATAGCCACAGAAGGTGATGGTGTACGTTACAAAGGTGCTTTGCATGACGAAGTCCGTGAAGAAAACTGTGAGTGCTCGGAGCAACCAGCGAGCTGGCAGGAACTCAAACGATTGGACAAGGGTAATAGCCCTCGCACATGAAGATACGGGTGATCAGCTGAAGTCCTGCAGGAAGATCATAGACAGAGTTCTGGATGGAATCTAGCCACATTCCATCTGGGAGAACATGTCAGCGTGGTGCAGAATGTCCATCACCGGTCTGAACCGGTCCGCATCAGTTTCCAAACGATTCGTCCTTTTTGGTGGAAACCTGAACCATTTACGGGGTAAATTATGGCACTGTTTACCTAAAGGACAGGTGGGCTGCTCCAGGCACCACAGGCAGTGCTTTTGAAGAACAAGTAAATAACAAGCATTGCAGGGAGCTCTAAAGGTGACAAAGTTGCGATACCCCTCAGCACATGCTTTGATGTGCGCACACGTGCCTTGATGCAGACGCATACCTTGCAAAGGCCACCTTTGTTCACCAGCTGCCATGTTCCTGCACACAGCATAAAATACACACAACAACAACATGATTTATATACGATATAATCAAAGGATCAGAATTAAAGCATAGAAAGGGTTTAGTGCTTTTAGTTATAAGAAAACGTTTGTTACAGTCATTTTTCTCATTGACTAGGGCCATAATCCCTCCATCCAAATCCACATAGATGTTTTGATCCATATCTGTGGAGATGTTTTCTGTAGAAGACTCTTCACCTGTAATTTTATACACTGGGAGCTGTATGTATTGTCTAAACAATGACAAGGAATTCCACAACAGATAAAACATGCCACGGCTGCAAGGATTATTAAAATTGTAGTCCCAGTCTGACCCTATTCTACTCTATTTATTAGTATATTATGTTAATTATACTTGGAGTAAACAGGTTACATGAGTTTGATTAAAATATGGGCTAAATAGGTTAAATTAAGCTACTTCATTGTATCTAATAGATTCTATACTAATTATTAGGTACATTTGTTGGATTAATATAAAAAGTTAAACTATAAAAGCTAATCTTAGCTAGCCGGCTAGTTACCCATGCTAATGTCGCTAAATAATGACTTTGTACTTTTCGAGTCTTCTACTAAATAATCTACAATATTCTGCCATAATTATTTAGACGACTTACCAGGTACCTGTATGAAGAAATGTTCAATAGAAGAGGATTTGTAATGTTTTTTTAGTTGCTGCTAATCGCTGCTGCTTCTTGCTGCTGTTTGTTTGTTTGGTGGTTGTCAATTTTAGTGTCTCTTTACTTACAATTGGTAAATTCACAAATGAGAAACAAAAGCACGCTTTGAATAGGCGTGTCACACTGTGACATCACACCTAGATGCCCGCCCTCACCAGTGACATCATCATGTCTTTCACTTTATTTCTCTCTCTCTCTCTCACACACACACACACACACACACACACACACACACACACTCTGCGCATGTACAGATTACAGAGGAAGATTACACAAACCGGAAGTTGACCCGAGTGACTATATGAATGTTGTAGAATCATAAATGACCAGATGAAGCTGACTGAGGTGAACCCTGAAACTAACCCAGGAACAGAGTAGAACATTCTGACCACCAAAATCTGAATCAAAAATTTAAATCGCACTCTCTATTATATGTATTCTCTATTATATGAAAATATATGTATGTATACCTAAAATAATTGTTTAAGTAAAATAAACACAACATAAAACTGCATTTAGAAACAGTTGAGTTCTCCTTCCTCACAGTGGTTTGACCCACTGCCTGCTTTCAGTTCATCTCACCTTCTCTACACACACGAGTCAGGTGTGTGTCTGCGCCTCAATTAATGTTCAACTCCATTAACTAGGGTATTTTATTCACTTTAAATAAAGCAATTCTCTATAATGTAGTTGATGCAGACTCATTCATAAATTAGTTGCGGCAAAAATGCTGATTTCGGATGTAATTTTCCATGAATCTGCTCTATTAGAGATTAAAATATGACTTATCTAGTGAACGTTAGCTTGTTTACAATAGCTTGTAGCATAGTGCACTGACACTAACACACCAAAGCCGTTTCCCATGCAGTGTTTTATTTGGGACGACTTGGTATAATGTTAACATTAACACACAATTAGCATATTGTTTATCTGTGCATTATCACTGTGCTACAGCCGAACTGACCCACTGTATTTTTATAATCAGTTTCTATTCTGTTCTTAAATGTCTTCATTTGTCAATAAAATGTTAAACCCTTTTTTTAATTCCTTGTTTTTATTGTTGTGATTGTTTTTTTTTTTTATGATAGTTTTAAATTACCATTGTAACTGATGCAGTCTCCATGCTACAATAATAATGATAGAAACAAAGTTTTTCACTGTGGGGACACCGTGTCTTTATACTGTAAGTACAATTTGACTGTATTAGTTGTGTCCCCCTTCAAAAATTGCTCATGAGAAATTTTATATTTATTGTCCCCCCCCACTGTTAAATGAAATTTACACCCATGGCCGTACTCCTACATGCACTGTGTTTTCTTCATGTAAACAATGAGTCACGCCTCAAAAAAGGTTAAAAAACCACTGCCTTATGGGTAATAAAAGACCAATAATCAGGATCTCAGGTCTACATTCCTTACTATTGAAGTAAACAGGACCAATACAGAACAGTTCATCAGACAGGAAGTCACTTATAGTTACTCAAGTACAGTGCAGTACATTTACTCAAACACTTTACATCACACACACACACACACACACACACACACACACACACACACACACACATGCTCAGCTCTGCTCGTGTCTTTCTCCTTTTTCTCCTCGTCACCAGTCACTAAAACAGAGCACACTGATTAGTCCCATCAGCCACAGATCTGCTTCTCAGTTGCTCATATTATCAACATACATGCTATACAGTGTGTTCATGTTGTGAGATGAATCAGTGTTAACCCTGTCAGAATAACTGCTGAAAGATCATCCACTTTCTTGTGCCAATCCATGTGATTAATTATGTCAGATGTTTTGAATATTCTGCATTAACTGTCAGCTATATTGCTTTCAGAGCTCAAAATGAACAAAGCACTAAAGCTGCAAGAAAATACCTCAACTTCAGTTTCTGTCAAATTCCTTTACTTTAAGGACATCAAACATCACTGACTTTACTAAAGTGGATTTCAAGAAAAATGCCATCATTGAATGCTCTCTGTGATGAAGAGACATTAGACATGATTGAAATTCAAAATCTTTATTTATTTAATAGTGTTTATTGTGTCTCGCTGTAGTAAAAGTGTTCAGACTCTCTGTTTCTCTTGTCGTCTTCTTTTTTTTCTATTTCTCCTTTTCTTTTGAATGTTTTCTTGTCTCAGCTGAGCAACAATTTCCTCCCATCGCCTCGGACTCTCATATAATGATCTGTTTTATTCTCTGAAGTCTTCTTTTCTTCCTCACAGAGATTCTGGGTATCCTGGAGCCCCCTGTTGGTCTGAAGCTGTAAGTTGTTCCTCTCCTCTATGTCAAGTTTAGTTTTCTCTCTTTCGTCCTCTTGTTTTTCTTTAAAATCCAACGTGGGCTCAAACTGAGCAACACGTTCCTCCAGTCGCTCTTTGTCTCTGATCAAATGATCTCTTCTGCTCTGCACTATTTTTACTTTCTCACACTGATTCTGAGTATCCTGGAGCTCCATGGTGGTCTGTTCCAAAGTGACCTCAAGCTGAGCAACATGTTCCTCCACTTTCTTTTGCTCTCTCGTCCAGCTCTCTCTCACATTCTACAGTTTTCTCCAGTTCCTCATTGATTTTCAGGAAGACTGGAGCTCCATGGTGGTCTGTTCAAAGTGACCTCAAGCTGAGCAACATGTTCCTCCACTTTCTTTTGCTCTCTCGTCCAGCTCTCTCTCTCACATTCTACAGTTTTCTCCAGTTCCTTAAGGATTTTCAGGGAAGACTGGAGCTTCATGGTGGTCTGTTCCAAAGTGGCCTCAAGCTGAGCAACATGTTCCTCCACTTTCTTTTGCTCTCTCGTCCAGCTCTCTCTCACATTCTACAGTTTTCTCCAGTTCCTCATGGATTTCCAGGGAAGACTGGAGGTCCTTGGTCGTCTGTTTCAAAGTGACCTCAAGCTGAGCAACATGTTCCTCCACTTTCTTTTGTTCTCTTGTCCAGCTCTCTCTCACATTCTACAGTTTTCTCCAGTTCCTCATTGATTTTCAGGAAGACTGGAGCTCCATGGTGGTCTGATCCAAAGTGACCTCAAGCTGAGCAACACGTTCCTCCAGTTGTTTTTGTTCTCTCGCCCAGCTCTGGCTTCTCTCAGTTATGTCCTGTTCCTGCTGCTTTCGCTCAGAAGCCAAAGTAGCCTCCAGCTTTTGCACCGTCTGTAGCAGAATCTCTTTCTCTTCTTTCTCTTCTGTTATCTTCTCTATCATTAGAAGAGAAAATGCATCCAAGTCTTTCTCTACTTTCTCCATGTGTTCCAGCTTCTCCTTCATTTCAGCAATCTGCTTAGTTTTCTTCGTTCTTCTGGTTTGAAAAAACTCTCTCAACCTTCTGAAGAGCTCCATGTTTATGCCTCTTTACTCACAAGCAAAAACCTTGGAAATGAGAGAAACAGAGTCGCGTTTCCAATTATAGACGTTACCTTACTGTGACGTCACAGGGAGATGCCCCGCCCTCCGTCTGTGACGTAACCCGGTCTCTCTTAACCGGACACTATGCGCATGCGCACATTACAGAGGTAAAGAGCGGATAAAATATCATGTCTTCACAGCTTTTCTGTTGTTCCTGAGAGAAGAGCGATATTACAGTCATAAATAAGATAAAAACGGCTGTAAACTGTGTATAAAGCGAGTGAATCCGAGTTGAAAACCGGAAGTTGACCGGAGTGACTCTATGAATGTTGCAGAATCATAAATGACCAGTAGGTGGCAGTGTGATGTGTATTAGAGCTCACTGTCACAGCAGGTAATTAGAAGTAGTGGAGCTCTAATGACGTCATTAATAGCGAGGACAAGACACACAGCAGTTTGGGATTCTTTTATTGACTTTATTGATTAATTGATTTGGAGTATGATTGTGTTTCTGATCAAAGTAAGTTCATGTGTATGGAGTAAAAACAACCTGTACATTTCTCACTTCCAGACAGTATTATGAGATGTTCATCTGCTGGAAGTTCATGTTTAATGCTGCATGTTTTATAGGATTTATGAGCTGGAATAAATGTCCAAAAACCTCAATTCAACACTGAGTGATTTTGTAGTTTGGTAGACTAAAATTAAATACAATAAAAAAAGTTATTAACTGAAACTAATCTGAAATAAAACTTCAAAATATAAAGAATCAAAATAAAAATTATCAGTACATTTAAAATTATAACAATATATAACAATAATAATAATATTATTAGTTAAATGCAGTGCAGTATTACAGCGTAAATATTTTAATTTTAATTAACTTCAAATACACATTTATAAATATTAAGGCTTTTACTGTGTAATAGATTAAAAACTAAACCGACACTAAAATTAAATACCAACAAAAAGTCATAATTTACTGCAATGTAATTGAAAACATCAAAATACAGCAAAAATAAATAAAAATGACTATCAATATGTTTAAAACTAAAATAAATACATATAAATATATATATATATATATATATATATATATATATATATATATATATATATATATATATATATATATATATATATATATACACTAAAGTGCATAAGTACCTAAAGGTCTACATTTAAACATATTTTTTTATTTTTAAATGATTACTTTTATTATTATTATATGCAGATTTACACATTTACTGTTTCTGTGCGGTCCGGTACCAATTGACTCACAGACCGGTGTAGTCTATACAGTTATTAGACCACTGAAAAGGAGCACAATACAATATTAATATATGAAAGATTAATTACTATAAAGAAAATAGAAACATACACAAACAAACACGTTATTAACTACTTGTACACTGTACTGCACGATCCATGTGGAACAAAGTTCAAAATTCTTGTGCATATAATAATAAATATTGTGAATGTAAACAAACATTCAGCAGTAGTTGAAAAAAATCAGGTCAGTCTCTGAGCATAAGCACTGAATCACTTGGAATTTACTCGGTCAATAATAAAAACTCTTTGCTATAGTTGTGAGGTGACTGATACACAAAGCCATGGAGCAGTTGGACACTGGGGAGACAATCAGATGAATGAAAGTAGAAAATGTGATAAAACCCTAAAGTTTATTGTGAGATTTGAGTCGTGATCGTTCAGATGCACAGTGTAGCAGCAATGACACAAACTTCACTTCACAACAAGAGCAAAAATACATGAATGAAAAAATGAATGAACTTAAAATTCATCAAATGAAAAAAATAATCCAATGTTATTTAAACTTCTCTTTAAATAACAAAATAACAATCTTATATTCTGTTATTCAATTCTCTCATACTGACCACTGGATGTTCTACACGGCACCTCATGGTAAAGACTCTCTGATGACAGGAGACTCCACCATGATGCCGAGGCGATAAGAAGATCAGTAACATCCTGACACTGAGTTACAGTACAGTGGTCCGGGTCATAAAGAGGTTTTCAAGACGTGTTCCACTCAGAACAGACCTCACAAGGGTCCATCAAAGAAGTCGAGTCCTCGTGCTGTCGTCAGGTGCAGAAGCTGCTTCAGAAAACAGACACACGAGTGCTGCAGCATCGCTTTAATCACTTCTTATTTCAAGAAATCTTACCAAGTGTAATTATTTTACTGCACTGGCAAATCATTTGACTTGTTTCTACTCTGTAGAGTTTCTTCTTAAATCATGCTTTTATTTCTTTATTTCGACGGATATTTTTTGCAGTGGACGCGTCATAATGTGTGCTGTGTGTTTTTATCCCTGACCACTGAGCACCATAGAGTGAATAAAAATGTATTAATATTCTTCATTCATACAATTCATACAAGATGATTCATACAAATCAATACAATTCATTTTAGAACTGTATTAATAGTGTAAAGAGTAAAGTTTGAAGTCATCGAGGATGTAACACGACTTTAAAAAAGAGCTGGAATAAATAGAGTGAGAACAGCAGCTGCACAGACTCAGATCACACACTCTCATACAGTATTAGAAAAGCACTTGTATTCCTCTCAACCGAGAACAGAAAGCTGAGGGTACATTGGCAACAAGTTTCCCAAAACTATATAGTTGCAGTCTGGAAAACATATTACCTGAATCATTATTTCTGCTCATTTATGCTGTGCAGATGATTGTGTGGATCCATAGGGTAGTGGTCGTCACATCTGCTTTACACACAGAAGGTCCTTCCAGTGGAACCATGCAGGTTGCAAACATGAGTGAGGTTTATATATTACTCACAAATTGTTACTCAATCCTGGAAATAAATAAACAGTTTTGCATGTTTCTGCATTGTGGTTGAAACAGAAATGGAGGAAAAGCATTCCAACAGCAGAATGAGAGACTCAATGGCATGGCTCCACTGGGGGTCAAACCCAGGACCTTCTGCGTGTAAAGCAGACGTGATGACCGCTACACTATGGAACCTGCTGCTGAGAAGGTTGATGTCCAATGTGCATAAATAGAAACATATCTCTCGAAATCTAACTGGAAAAATATAAATTAAACTTAGAAAAATCACTGACTCAAATGTCACAATCATCTCCACTGTTTTGAGTGTGTTAAGCTCCAGGTTTTTATGACTGCACCATGTCTCTCAGGTCTTTCTTCACTGAAGCAGGGTCGTTGGCTGAAAACAGATTTTCTGTTTTTGATTGACTGCTACACCATGAAATCTGGAATATTTTTCAGACAACATTTTACTTTCACTCATTACATTTTTACACAAATATCTGTATTTTTTACTTCTTACATTTTCAAAACCGGCTCATTACTTTTTTTTAATCCATTGATTTGGTTAAATGTCAATATTTTTTATTTTTTTACAGAGCAAACCATTTCCTGTCATTGTGCATCTTTTTCAATCCACTGGTGTATAATGTCCTGCCTCTCACTCACCACAGATGTAGACTAGTTTACGAAGCTAAGAATCAGCAGGCAGAAAACAAGAAGAAGTAAAGCTGTGCTTTTGTGAAAATAAAGTAAACAGACAGGGGGCGCTCTCTGTGCGAAATGTGCGATTATGTTGAGATTAAATATTTAATTTGATTGACAGCCCTAATATTAATATGATGTGAGGTCCAGTTACCAACGTGACACTAAAACAGGTAGAAGTAGCAACTACTTTTAACTTAAGTACATGTCAGATCCAAAACTTACATACTTTTTTACTCAAGTGAAAGTTATCAGTACTACGTTTACCTGAGTATTTTAAAACATGAGTATCTGTACTTCTACTTAAGTGAAGGACGTGTGTACTTTTGCCACCTCTGGTACAGTATGAGGTAATGGTCTGTGATGTCATCACTCTGAGTTAAAATATCTATATCAGTGACGTCTGCTCCGTGGGATATTATTAAGTCTATTAAGGGTCCGTGGTGTTACCTGAGCTGGGCCAGAGCAGAGAGACAAGCGGAGTTGTGGTGCTGGGAGCGTTAGGTTCAACCCAAGAATTTACCTGGGAGGAGTGAGCATCCGTCTGTAATGTTTCCAGCACCTCTTTCCACTCTCGCAGCTGGTCATGCTTTGCATGTAGATCGCAAATCTGTTTCTCCAAAGCCTCCAGCTCCAACTCCACCGTTTGCAACTCAAAGGAGTCCTCACCTGTGCTCAAAGGCAGACACACAACCGACATAGTGCTTATTATCACGAACAGATTTAAGAAAAAATGTGAGGCAATGAATGTAGTCAACACTAGTGGTAGTCGAGTTAACGAGCTACAGGCACAAGTCAGGAAGACAAAAAACAATTCAGGTTGATTTAAAGAGGAAAAAGAGATTTATTAATAGTAAAGTTTAGTTTGAAAATGCCAACAGAAATACAAACACGGAACTCTCGGCAAAAAGAGACATAAAGAGAGTAACGACTGTGTGAGAGCGTAATGGCTGCATTTCCAGATTTATTGAAGGAAAATATGTCGTTATTTACACTGTGTTCTGCAGTTATCTAATGGTAGGGGATTTGATGTTCTCCTGTATTCCATGCAGTCGGGCATCTCCTCCTCCTGCGCTCCCGTAGTGGAATGTGATGGTGAGACGCCGCTGATTACAAATTTAGAGTGAATTTTTTACAACATTTGAATTGGATTTTATAAGAAGGTGTTTATGAAACAACTATCACTCAGTACAAACCCAAATAACCTGCAGGATTTCATCTTCATGATCACAACACTTCAAACAAAACATCTACAGTACATACAGCATTCAGGGCCATTTTCAATATTTATATGTTACGGTAATTTTGTATTATTTATATTAGAGTCTTTAACGACTCTGTGCATATGTTTAAAAAATGACCATGTTACTGTGTGTACAATGATACTAATTGTGTTCATGTATTACAAACACTTTATTAGGAGCACCTATATATTCATATACACTCTGTGTGTGTGTGTGTGTGTGTGTGTGTGTGTGTGTGTGTGTGTGTGTGTGTGTGTGTGATTATTTGTACAAAGAGTTCCGTCTCATCACTTTCATTATTTTAGATCAAACATGTGCACTACTACTATCAGGTAAAATACAATGTACTTGTAGGAAAAAACACCAAAAACAAAGTGTCCAAAAACTTACGACCACCAGGCTGAAATAGTCCACGCAGAAACAAAACAGAGTAAGAACAGGAGCTTTGAGGGTTGGGATTTGGACTGTAGTTTATGTTAACAGTCTGCTACACTGACTCAGGATGTCAGAATGTGTCTTTGTTTCTCATTTCTCAGGTTTGTGCAGTTTTAGGAAAATAAGGGGGAAAATGTAGAGGTGTCATGAGTATGAACTGGAAGAGATATTCAAGGTGGAAAATAGAGACGCATATGAGGACCAATAGTCACTCCAGAAAACAGATATATACCATTGACGGTAAAAAGTGGTGACCACGTACACCAGGCAAAGTGTGTCGGCCGGAAGGAAAAGATAGGAAAATATAATGTAAAATAAAAATAGTAAAATAAGTAAACAGCATGCAGGCAACATGCCTTAACTATACTCAAACAGCATATGCACATATTTTCAAAACACAAGTAGAAACGTAGGTGAAAAAAATCATATAAAAATATATATAAATATAAAAATGAGAAGAGTAATAGTTTCATAGGCACAACACATCGTCAGATAATAAAGAACGTAGGAGAATAGTTGCAAGAATTTGTATAAGAGGTACACTGTCCAAAACACACAGGAAGTAAGAATGAGAGAGCATGAGCTTAAGATGCAGGCAGGATGAGAGTAAGACAGGAAATGTTATATAAAGAAGTGTTATGGCTTAAGAAATATATTTTAAGAAGATTTTAAGTAAAACTAAGTAAAAGACGAGAGCTATGAAAATTAGGAAAAGCATTTGGAGAAAAGTGCTGATGTGTTAAAACTAAAGCCCTGGTTTGTAAAACTAGTAAAAAACACGTTTTTATACAAAGTCTACACAAAACAAAACAAAGGATGATTTGCAGACATAGGAAAAAAACCCAGACGAGATTTTTAGAAAAGTGCACGATCAGGGGATGTTTTTTAAGACAAGGTCTCCATCAAGAGATATTTTTTGTACATGTAAATTAGATTCGTATGGAGGTGAACGAGGCCTCCTGGATATGGGTGGAATTTTAACTAAGAATAGGTAGAAACACACCAGAAAACACGTGAGCAAAAGGTGGGATATGCAAAGCCCCATAAAATCAATGATGTACGTAAATTGTGAGGAGGAGATATTAGACACAATATGTACATTTTACTAGGTGTGAGATATAAAAATAAGGATTGTTTATATCAAATTCACTCGCATGTGAAAGCTGACGGGTGTCATTGCTGTCAGGATGATTCTCTCCGAGAGCTCCATGGGACGGGTCTGAAGTGACTGCAATAAAGCTGATTTTCTCCTTCTCATTCGTGACTGGAAGATGTCTTCATTTGGTTTGTTATGTATTATTTTAAGTTTTTGTAACTTATTGGTAAATGATTAGTGAACAGCTAAAACTAATTTGAGTATATGTGAGCCACAATTGTTATGTCTATTCGGACATGGGGTCTGAGTTACGAGACCCTGACCACTGTACTGTAACTCAGTGTCAGGATGTTACTGATCTTCTTATCGCCTCGGCATCATGGTGGAGTCTCCTGTCATCAGAGAGTCTTTACCATGAGGTGCCGTGTAGAACATCCAGTGGTCAGTATGAGAGAATTGAATAACAGAATATAAGATTTTTTTCTCCAAAGTTTAAATAACATTGGATTTTTTTTCCATTTGTTGAATTTTAACTTCATTCATTTTTCATTCATGTATTTTTGCTCTTGTTGTGAAGTGAAGTTTGTGTCATTGCTGCTACACTGTGCATCTGAACGATCACGACTCAAATCTCACAATAAACTTTAGGGTTTTATCACATTTTCTACTTTCATTCATCTGATTGTCTCCCCAGTGTCCAACTGCTCCATGGCTTTGTGTATCAGTCACCTCACAACTATAGCAAAGAGTTTTTATTATTGAGCGAGTAAATTCCAAGTGATTCAGTGCTTATGCTCAGAGACTGACCTGATTTTTTTCAACTACTGCTGAATGTTTGTTTACATTCACAATATTCAATATTATATCACATTATATTCCACATGGATCGTGCAGTACAGTGTACAAGTTGTTAATAACATTCTTGTGTATGTTTCTATTTTCTTTATAGTGATTAATCTGTAGGATAAATCATATAAATGTGGAAATCTTCATATAATAATCATAAAATGTATAATTTTAGAATATAAAATATGTTTAAATGTAGACCTTTAGGTACTAAAGCACCCTATTGCAATAAAGTATTATTATAAATTATAATATATTATTATTATTATTATTATTATTATTATTATTATTATAATGACAAACTGTGTTTATAAAATGAACATGAAATAAGGCTGTAATACTGCACTGTATTTAACTGTCGAAACAGATTTATTCTAGTTTTAAACATATTGATAGTCATTTTATTTATTTTTGTTGTATTTTGATGTTTTCAATTTCACTTCAGTAAATTATGACTTTATGTTTTAATTTATTACCCAGTAAAAGCCTTGATATTTATAAATGTGTATTTAAAACACAGATATTTAAAAAAGAATAATACATCAAAAGATCTAATATCTACCAAACTACAAAAATCACTCAGTGTTGAATTGAGGTTTTTGGACATTTATTCCAGCTCATAAATCCTATAAAACATGCAGCATTAAACATGAACTTCCAGCAGATGAACATCTCATAATACTGTCTGGAAGTGAGAAATGTACAGGTTGTTTTACTCCATACACATGAACTTACTTTGATCAGAAACACAATCATACTCCAAATCAATTAATCAATAAAGTCAATAAAAGAATCCCAAACTGCTGTGTGTCTTGTCCTCGCTATTAATGACGTCATTAGAGCTCCACTACTTCTAATTACCTGCTGTGACAGTGAGCTCTAATACACATCACACTGCCACCTACTGGTCATTTATGATTCTGCAACATTCATAGAGTCACTCCGGTCAACTTCCGGTTCTCAACTCGGATTCACTCGCTTTATACACAGTTTACAGCCGTTTTATCTTATTTATGACTGTAATATCACTCTTCTCTCAGGAACAACAGAAAAGCTGTGAAGACATGATATTTTATCCGCTCTTTACCTCTGTAATATGCGCATGCGCATAGTGTCAGGTTAAGAGAGACCGGGTTACGTCACAGACGGAGGGCGGGCATCTCCTGTGACGTCACAGTAAGGCAACGTCTATAATTGGGAACGTCTCTGTTTCTCTCATTTCCAAGGTTTTGCTTGTGAGTAAAGAGGCATAAACATGGAGCTCTTCAGAAGGTTGAGAGAGTTTTTTCAAAGCAGAAGAACAAAGAAAACTAAGCAGATTGCTGAAATGAAGGAGAAGCTGGAACACATGGAGAAAGTAGAGAAAGACTTGGATGCATTTTCTTCTCTAATGATAGAGAAGATAACAGAAGAGAAAGAAGAGAAAGCCATTCTGCTACAGACGGTGCAAAAGCTGGAGGCTACTTTGGCTTCTGAGCGAAAGCAGCAGGAACAGGATATAACTGAGAGAAGCCAGAGCTGGGCGAGAGAACAAAAACAACTGGAGGAACGTGTTGCTCAGCTTGAGTTTATTTTGGATCAGACCACCATGGAGCTCCAGTCTTCCTGAAAATCAATGAGGAACTGGAGAAAACTGTAGACTGTGAGAGAGAGAGCTGGACAGAGAACAAAAGAAAGTGGAGGAACATGTTGCTCAGCTTGAGGTCACTTTGGAACAGACCACCATGGAGCTCCAGTCTTCCTGAAAATCCATGAGGAACTGGAGAAAATGTGGAATGTGAGAGAGAGAGCTGGACCAGAGAACAAAAGAAAGTGGAGGAACATGTTGCTCAGCTTGAGGTCACTTTGGAACAGACCACCATGGAGCTCCAGGATACTCAGAATCAGTGTGAGAAAGTAAAAATAGTGCAGAGCAGGAGAGATCATTTGATCAGAGAGAAAGAGCGACTGGAGGAACGTGTTGCTCAGTTTGAGCCCACGTTGGACTTTAAAGAAAAACAAGAGGACGAAGAGAGAAAACTAAACTTGACATAGAGGAGAGGAACAACTTACAGCTTCAGACCAACAGGGGCTCCAGGATACCCAGAATCTCTGTGAGGAAGAAAAGAAGACTTCAGAGAATAAAACAGATCATTATATGAGAGTCCGAGGCGATGGGAGGAAATTGTTGCTCAGCTGAGACAAGAAAACATTCAAAAGAAAAGGAGAAATAGAAAAAAAAGAAGACGACAAGAGAAACAGAGAGTCTGAACACTTTTACTACAGCGAGACACAATAAACACTATTAAATAAATAAAGATTTTGAATTTCAATCATGTCTAATGTCTCTTCATCACAGAGAGCATTCAATGATGGTATTTTTTCTTGAAATCCACTTTAGTAAAGTCAGTGATGTTTGATGTCCTTAAAGAAAAGGAATTTGACAGAAACTGAAGTTGAGGTATTTTCTTGCAGCTTTAGTGCTTTGTTCATTTTGAGCTCTGAAAGCAATATAGCTGACAGTTAATGTGGGCAGAACCTGATTCACTTAAACATCTGTACTTTATAATTAATCACATGGATTGGCACAAGAAAGTGGATGATCTTTCAGCAGTTATTCTGACAGGGTTAACACTGGATTCACCTCACAACACCTGAACACTACTGCTGGATGGAGCAGCGGGTGCGTGCCGGCGGTTGGTGAATGGAGGGTGGAGCCGGGGAAAGCGGTGAGAAGCAGATCTGTGGCTGATGGGACTAATCAGTGTGCTCTGTTTTAGTGACTGGTGACGAGGAGAAAAAGGAGAAAGACACTGAGCAGAGCTGAGCACGTGTGTGTGTGTGTGTGTGTGTGTGTGTGTGTGTGTGTGTGTGTGTGTGTGTGTGTGTGTGTGTGTGTGTGTGTGTGTGTGTGTGTGTGTGTGTGATGT
The DNA here is from genome assembly GCF_014805685.1 of Silurus meridionalis. Taxonomy (NCBI): domain Eukaryota; kingdom Metazoa; phylum Chordata; class Actinopteri; order Siluriformes; family Siluridae; genus Silurus; species Silurus meridionalis. The sequence continues at coordinate 4,691,747 of NC_060887.1, read as the reverse complement.
AAAGTGTTTGAGTAAATGTACTTTGTTACTGTACTTGAGTAACTATAAGTGACTTCCTGTCTGATGAACTGTTCTGTATTGGTCCTGTTTACTTCAATAGTAAGGAATGTAGACCTGAGATCCTGATTATTGGTCTTTTATTACCCATAAGGCAGTGGTTTTTAACCTTTTTGAGGCGTGACTCATTGTTTACATGAAGAAAACACAGTGCATGTAGGGTACGGTCTCAGGAGCCCTGCAGTAAGTGTGCTGTGTGCATGTGATTGATGAATGTGCAGGTAGAAATTCAACTGAAACTGCATTCAATCTGGTTGATTATCAAGCAAGTTATTTTTTAACTACATTTAAGTTCCCTGTTATAGGATAACTTGCAATTCTGTAAATTCAACTTTATTTTCACTAATTCCTGTTAATACCTAAATATTCTTGATAATTCATATGGGAAGTTTCCAGTCTTGAAAATTCCTGCAACCACATTCCTAGGAAATACATGAGCTGTTCCTTGGTCTTGGGCACAGGGATATTTTGCCTGCCTTTTTTTTGTCTTTTAAGTTTTACATTGTTCTGATATCAGATGCCCCAAGAAATTGCAGTTTAGACACAGAAGCTTTGTGTATGTGAGGATCCTCTATAATTATTTGGAGAAAGAGTCTGGTGTCATTATGCCATGGCTTGGGAAGTCGGGATGTTGTTAATAAATGTGAACTGATTTAATGTCATACAGTGTGTCTGTGTTCTACATTACAGTGGGGTCTGAGGTTCGGTTCCCAGCGTGTTGTTTCCTTACATTTTTTTATCCAGGGCCCAAAATCTTTCCACTGATCTCTCACATTTAGAAAGTGATCTATGCAGAGCTGAACATCTCACCATGAATGGTGAACAACCTCATGCATAATTTTCTTTTTCCCCCTCTTCTATTTGTTTCAATTTTTATTTAAGCATACAATACAATACAATACAATACAATACAATACAATACAATACAATACAATACAATACAGGTGTGAATCTACCTGTCATGAGGAGTGTATTGGAGAGTGTATGTGTAAATTATCTGCTAGGTGGCAGTAGTGGCACACTCACTGGTAAGCTGTAGAACAGGGGTCAACTACGGTGGCCGAGAAGTGCAAAACAGATTAACAAATCCGAAAACAAATTAACAAATCCAAAAACACAAGTCAGACAAATCGGAAAATGTAGGTATAGTTTGTGAATGTAAACTTACCGATCATTGGACAAGACATTGTTTCCATTCACAAACTATACCTACCTTTTCCGGGTTGTCTGACTTGTCGCTGTGTTTTCGGATTTGTTAATGTGTTTCGTGCAATGATTCAGACAAACCGGAAAAGGTAGGTATAGTTTTGTTTCCTTTGCAGACTTTCCTGAAGCCCCTAAATTAATAATGGTCATAGTGACATTGGTAACATTGCATTAATGTAATAATATCTGATAGCCATTAGAGGGCACTCTCGTGCTGCATGTGGGTGTGTTTGCAGTGTGCAGAGTAAACGAGTAAAAAACGCTGTGCAGTCATGTCTCCGGTTCTTTCTGCGCATGCTCCGAACTTAACAAGATAATATGTGTTTTATATTATAATGATGCAAACAACAGTATTTACATTCATCACATTACTGTGCTGGAAAACAATACTAATTAAATAAAAAAGAAGAAAAAGTGTAGAAGAAGAAAAGCGGGACAAAGACAGAGGTAATGCGATGTAATGAATAGTGATGATCATATGAATAAACTCAGTTTAGTAAATTGGACAAGAAATTATGAGTCAGTTTATGTCACACAGATTTTTATTTATTTTTTTATTTTTTTATCTCCATTCAGTGTCATTACAAAATAGGTTTAAATTTGTGGAGATTTTATTTGTACATAGTTTTCTTTTCTTTAAAATAGATTGATTGAATGCCATTGGGAATGGTAGAGGGTTATTTATATTTACTCCCATGCCATCACGTGGGAGGGGCCGATTTGAATGTCTGACATCTACTCCAATGGCAGTCAGCTTCAGATCAGTGTAGTGGTGGATGGAGTTCACCTGGAAGCATCAGTGGATTTCATGCTGAAGATGCTGAATAAGCTGGACATTGACATTTTTTAAATATATTTTTTAAATATATTTTATATCATATTTTATATAAACAGATCAAGAATAAAAAAATGCTCTTAGCATGGAAAACGGTGTATTTGTGGCCTGTACACAATAATTTAGAATAAAGACAAAAAACAGCATTGAGCAAGTATAAGAGAAAAACATCTTGTGTTTGGATAAACAATGTTTTTTTTTCTTTTCTTTTCTAAAATAATAACGTTACTTATGTTCGGGGTCGATTTGACTCCGATCAGATATCAATGTTTGTTTGTTTTTAAAGAAAAAAAGAATAAATGCTTTTATTTTACCACACACTCATTAAAGACAATGTAGTTATGAACAAATTTGCTTTACAAAACACAGGAAGCTGAAGGCAACCGGAAGCTGAAAGCAGCTGAGATGTAAATATCAAAGAGAACATTAAATATGATGTCAAATGTAGTGACAGACATTTTCATGTTGTTCTAATCAACAGTATTGGGTGACCTACGTTCCTGTGGTGGTGAACATGACTGCGAGTTCTCCAGAAGAACAAATGCTGGTAATGTACAGTTCAAACACACACTGTTTTTCACACAGAATAAACTAAAGCCCATCACTTCCTCATCACCTAAACACACTGTTTATTTAGATTTTACTTACGGCAGCCAAACGGCTCATTTTGTAAACCCCTTGATCACTTACTCTGTCTTTAAGGGAACTAAACGAAGAGGAATGAATGAAAAGTGGTATCCAATCTGTGATATTATTGGGGACCTGATTATGGTTCAGAACAAACTATAAAACATAACTGACTATTGAAATCAGATTGTCAAAATGTCCATATAGAGGAGTATGAGCGCAACTGGCAACCGCTCTAAAAGGACACGGCTCTGATTTGATTAAACAGAGTGAAGGTTATTCATGAAGTATATCAGAATTGTACAAATCAATTAAACTACTTACTCTATGAACTCTATTTAAACAAAATCATTACTGAGTTTGGACCAAAATGATATCTGTATGCTAATGTGTGCTAATCAGGAAATACGTTCTACCTACCTTTCCTAGCCTGACTTTAAAATCCCACCCCTGTCTGGCCTGCACTTCCTCCCTCACTCTGCCCTGTCTTTCCCTACTGCATTGCCTGAGTTTCTCTCACCCACATTACTTCACCTACATTACCATACCTAACTGTGCTATATGTAATGAGGCACACAGGGACAAGGTAGAGACTTGGAGGTTGTTCGATGTAGTTGTGGGAAAGGTCAGGGGTCATGTGTACCCTGGTGCTTTGAATTTGTCCCTGTGTGTCCTTTTTAGCTGCAAGTTTCAAATACTGTTTACGTTAACCTTCAAATAGCTTTAGCATTTTTGTGATTTTTATGCCAAACGTATATGTTGTTTGTGTTACAGTATTATTACAGTGCTCCAGTACATGTGGTGCCTCCTCAGCAGTACTCAGTCCATCCCACAGGATTCAATACATGCTACACTCTACTCCCTGAACCTACTACCCCAACAAATGGTAAGTTCATCATGCCTTTCCAGTCATCCTTACAAAAAGCCTGGTTTTCTTGTAGGATGTTATGATCCTCACAGCTTACATGTTGGTCTTTAATTGAAACTGATACTGTTCTTATTAGTGTCTGCTGCAGGGATGTTCTACTATAATGATCAGGCCGTGTACAACCAGACTCCATTCCCAATGGTCCCTCCACTGCAGCAACATCCATCTACCAAGAGGAAGAGGAAAACGGTGCGTGTGCTTACTCTTTGTTTCAGTACTGGTTTATTTACTGAGTAATGAACCTATTTATCTCTGATCATGTGCTATTTATTTCCCATTAGGATCGTTGTCCGAGATCCTAACCAGGACAACAAGGACATCACGGAGGAGATCATATCAAAAGCTGGCAGGAGTCGGAAGCCCACTCTGCCAGTGGGAAATGTCTTTTCCGTCCCTATGCCTCTGCAGGTAACAGTCACACACGCATTCATAGAGGAAGCAGATTCTTCTGGCTAATAGCTCACCAGTCTTCCTCCGTATATTTGCCTGTATTACCATTTCCCTTTTCCACTATTTTTTACTCATGTGTGCAATCTGTTCTTCCTAATTCTGATTATCCTCACACTTTCCACCTCAAATCCCAGCAACTGGACCAAGTGGTGGAAAATGAGCGTGGTGACCGCTCGTACCTCGGAAAACTCGTACATTAATGCACTCGTAGATCAAAGTACCACTGTAGCTGTGAAAGGAAGGAGGAAGACAGTGAACAATGACTTACTTGGTCGGCTACTGTTTAGATACAAGCCGTTGTAGTGTGTTGAGTCTGGGTGAAGGGAGAGCTCACTAACTCCAGTTACAACAGAAATCATATAAGCACAGACACGTTTCCAAAACTCCTGCTTTTTTAATTTTGTTTGCAACAGCGTTATGGGTTAGTCAAAGACACTTAGAAAAGAGCATCAGAAAATAAAAAGGACATAATCCTCGGTCTCCACACACGCAGTAATACCAGAAGTATGCAGTGTGGGTCTTTTCCCAAAATACCGCTCTGCTCCTAATAGAAGCGCAACATATTTCACCCGTTACACCGTGTGTAACATGTCTTTCATTAAAGCCTGTGTAAAGTACATTAGTGTAGACACCTGCAGCTTATAAACAAGTGCGGCTTATTAATGTTCAAAATAAAAATATTTGTAAAATTCAGGCTTGTATAAGGGTGCGCTTTATAGTCCGGAAATTACGGTACACTTTTTCTACCAGGTTTATAAGAAGCGTTCTTATTTGAACTGAATTGTGTTTGTGTGTAGTTTCCAGCAGATGATAAGATTTATTTGGGACCGAATTTCGGGGGACGACGGCTGAACTGGAAGAACGGCTGCGATGGAGAAACTAGCGCTAGAGCCACATCCGGAGCATCAGGTGAGTCTGTAGTGAATGTAGTCTGTGTTCTTTTTCAGCTCTCTCCTGTGTTCATGTTGTGAAAATATTCAAAGCAGGTTGTGATTGTAGGTGTTGTTCTTGAAACTAAATTCAGTTTAAAGCATGAGCATTTTTAGTCATGACACATCATGTCTCTTGTGTTTCAGTAAAACTGGACGCAGTGCCAGACTCGACTACAAACAAGCTGCGCTATCAGAGGAGGAAATGGAGAAACGCTCTAAATCCATTATTGAGGAGTTTCTACACATAAATGATTACAAAGTAATGATCTCATGCAGTGTCTTATGATCACATTTAGTTGAATACACATCGGTTATTATCTTGTTACTGCATCACATAATCGTGGTGGGTTCGTGTGCAGGAGGTCTCGCATTGCGTGGAGGAACTGGACCAGGCGGGATGCTATGCGTTTTTGTTCGGGTGGGTGTGGAGACCACGCTGGAGCGAAACCAGATCACACGTGACCACGTGGGTCATCTGTTCCATCAGCTGCTGCAGGCTGGGATCCTCTCCACATCTCAGTTTTTTAAAGGGTGAGTGACATTCCTGCACCACACAGCTCCGTCTCCCACTGGCGCCAGAGACACTACTGTCTGCGTCATGAGATGTCCACAGCTTGATGACATATTTACACCCAATGGGGTTATTGTTAGCATTATTTTGAATACGCTTGCTTTTACATTTGGTCATTTTCACAGAATTTTATAAGAGAATCAGAATCCTTTAATAAGACTTTTGTCTGTGTTTTTTTTTTTTGCTCTCTTTTCCCCCATTTTCTTACCTCTCCTTGTTTACACAGGTTCTCAGAAACCCTCGAGATAGCAGATGATATGGCGATTGACATTCCTTATGTATGGCAGTACATAGCAGAGCTCGTTAACCCTGTGCTTCAGGAAGGAGGAATCTCTTGAGAGAATTATTAATGTATTTACAGTTACATTTGAGACTTTACATATACATTTTTTGCTGGAAAGGAAGTTGGTGTTTGTTTTTAATTGGTAATTTCTTGTGAATTCCAGTGAATTTAGCAAACCACTACTTCCTGTGGCAAGAGCCGGCATATTATTTGCAGAAATATTGCAGCTTCTCTGCAAACAAATGGTGAGCTGTGAGATCTTCTATAGAACATGACTGAAAAAAGGAAAGTGTTTTGTCATACTAGTTGAAAAAGGTTCTTTTTTGTTCAAGTCATTGCTGTGTTTTTCTTCACTTTAGAGCCAAAAGGAAGTGGAGGCCTTATGGAGGGACTCTAAACTGAGCTGGGCTGATTTTCTTCCTGAAACCGTGGATGGGAACAACTTCATTACTGAGCAGGTGAGCTGTTGGCTGCACACTAGATTTAGACTCCACTGGAAGATCTGGACCAAACAGGATCCAGTGGGCAGTAGATTTTCTACTACTTCAGTAATAATAATAGAAGAGCTGAGTAAAAGTGACAGCATAGTTATTTTATGAAATCATTTCGCTTGAAAATTGATTTGAAATACTATTGTTTATGTCTGATCTAATCGCTTAGCTCGGCATATTTTTGGCTGGTTGTTACAGAGGGCTTTTAAAAATGAGCAATAATCAATATGGGTTAAAAATCATACTGTGATCAATTTCATTTGTTAGTATAAGAACATTGTCAGTGAACTCAAATGGCAGCTCGTCTGATCAGAAAAGAGAAAAGTGTTTGTGTTTGTGGTGTAAAAAGCAGTGTGTTGGTTGGGTAGACTTGATGCAGTTTTATTTCTAAACCAGCACAAATGCTGCCTTTAAGAAGAACATCTTCAGAGGGGTTTTTTCTCGTCCTGGTACCATAAGTGTAGATAAACATAGGTTGTGTTTAATTGAGAGCCCTGATGAAGTCTGATGACCTGAAGAGGGTGGAGCTGAGACTTCAGACAGCAGACGGACTTCTGAGGAGGAACATCAGCACCACACGAGAGGTTAGAGGTCACCCAACCTGTAATTAATCCTGGAGGAATTAAGTGTGATTAGAGAGATAGTGATTTAAATGTATTAATGCAGCTGTGTGTGTGTGTGTGTGTGTGTGTGTGTGTGTGTGTGTGTGTGTGTGTGTGTGTGTGTGTGTGTGTGTGTGTGTGTGTACTGAAAAATGTATTTAATTTGTTTGTTGTGTGAATTGCCAATTTATTACTATTTATATATTGTATTTATGTATTTATTTGTAAATGTATTTACTGTAAACTCTTATTAAAGATAAAGTAAGTGCAGATTGTTGTTAGTTATTTATCTTTTTAGGTGGCAGCAGGATGGGGCAGGTCATGACGTGGAAAGGAGACTCTCTGCTTGCAGGCTTCCTGTGACGTAGCTTCCTGTGTTTGACTGTGTTTTAAACAAACTTTACTATTTATCTCTCCTTTTTTCCTCTTTTAATAATCCTAAATAGTTTTTGTCTTCCTGTCTTGTGCCTGTAGTTAGTTAACTCGACTATCACTAGTGTTGACTATATTCATTCCTCTCACTTTATCACATCTTTGAATCTTAACTCTATCTGCTTGTTTGAGTTGCAAACGGTGGAGCTGAAGATGGAGGCTTTGGAGAAACAGGCAAAGCATGCCCAGCTGCGAGAGCGGAAAGCGGCGCTGGAAACATCCCGGGCGGACGCTCACTCGTCCCAGGTAAATTCCCGGGTTGAATCTAACGCTCCCAGCACCTCAACTCCGCGTGTTTCTCTGCCCAGGTCCAGCGCACCTACAACGCGGCCCGCCCGGGTATCGTTCACTGGTGCACCACGGACCCTGGATGCTGCAGCAGCGGAAGACATGAGCCAAGCCCCGGTCAAGACCGAGAACCGCTTCACCCCTCTCCGCGAGACGGAGCGCCATACTGTGATTCTTGGAGATTCTATCGTCCGGCATGTCCGCGCTATCGGAGACAAAGGTAAGGTGCACACTGCTGTTTTCCTGGTGCTCGTGTTCTCGATGTCGCTGCGCAGGTACCCGCGATCCTGAACGAGAACTGCAGCGGTTGTTCTCCATGCTGAAACGAACGACACCCGGCTGAGGCAAACTGAGATCTTAAGGAGGGATTTCAGGATCCTGGTGGAGACGGTAAGCAGCACATCACCCACAACGAGGATCATAGTGTCAGGACCTCTTCCCACTTACCAGCGAGGGGCTGAGAAGTTTAGTAGACTCTTTGCACTAAATGAATGGTTACAGTCATGGTGTCGAGAGCACAAACTTTTCTTTATTAATAACTGGAACTGTTTCTGGGAGCGTCCGAGGTTCTTCCGCCTGATGGCCTGCACCCCAGCAGAGTTGGAGCAGCAGTGCTATCAGATAACATCTCTAGGATACTTCACAACATCTGACTGGTAAGACATCAGGAAATTTATATTGACTATATATTTATAGAACAAACCAAATAGTTACAAGTTCACACACAGCAGTTTATAGAAACCGTATCTATTCCTCGTGTAGTAAAACCAAAAATTAAATACACAAGATCCAGAAATAATCTTATTGCAGTTAAAACTGAAAAATGCCAGATAAGCAAACACCAAAAGTTCTAAAGTTTGTTTTTAACATTAGATCACTTGCACCGAAGCTACAGACAGGCGCTAAAAGCTGCTAGAGCTGAACACCTGAGCAAACTCATAGAAAACAACAAAACAATCCTAGGTTCCTTTTCAGTACAGTAGCTAAATTAACTACAAATCAGGGATCTGAAAAATGTTTAGTAGTGAGGACTTTATTAATTTCTTCACTGAAAAAAATTATAGTATTAGAAAAACAATTGTGGCGGTCCAACCTCTGACAGCATCTCCTGACACAATCTCACCTACAACTCCACATCTACACTGTTTTACATGTACAGGACAGGAAGAGCTGTATAATGTTATTACCAAAGCTAAATTAACAACATGTCAGTTAGATCCCATTCCTACTGATCTATTGAAGAAAGTGTTATATACAGCTGGTGAGCATCTTCTCAATATTATTAACTCCTCACTATCTTCAGGTCACGTCCCTAAATCAAGTTAGCAGTTATTAAGCCCCTCATTAAGAAACCTCATTTGGATCCAAACACGCTATCGAATTACAGACCCATTTCAAATCTCCCATTTATGTCTAAGATTTTAGAAAAGATTGTCGCTGCCCAGTTATGTTCCCACTTACAAGAAAAAGAATTTCAGTCAGGTTTTAGGCCCCATCATAGCAGACATATGCACATACCTGCCCTAGTTAAAATCACTAATGACCTGTTTTTAGCTTCAGACCAAGGCTTCATCTAGCTGTTAGTTTTACTAGATCTTAGTGCTGCATTCGACACTATAGATCGTGATCTCCTCCTAGATCCTACCTGTCCAATCGTTACCATTTCGTATACTTAAATGGAGAACTATCAAGGTAAATGCTAGTTAATTATGGCGTGCCACAAGGTTCAGTTCTAGGACCCCTGCTCTTAACAATATGCATGCTTCACTTAGGAAATATTATTAGAAGGCATGGAATTAGCTTCCACTGTTATGCTGATGATACCCAGCTATATATCTCATCTAAACCAGGCGATACAGCTCAATTAACTCGCATAACTGAGTGTGTTAAAGAAATAAGAGATTGGATGACCCATAACTTTCTACTATTAAATTTGATAAGACGGCGATTTTGCTTATTGGCCCAAAAACCAGTAAATAGAAGCTCCAGCATCTCAACCTGCATTAAGAAGGATGTTCTGTAACTACTAGTTTAACAGGAAAAGACCTGGGAGTTATTTTAGACAGCAACTTGTCTTTTAATAATCATATCAACCAAGTTACAAAAACAGCCTTCTTTCACCTTAGAAATATTTCTAAGCTAAGAAACATGTCATCTATATCTGATGCAGAGAAGCTCATCCATGCGTTCATGACCTTCAGAATAGACTACTGTAATGTTTTACTAGGTGGATGTCCTGCATCATTAATAAACAAGCTTCAGTTAGTTCAGAATGCGGCAGCAAGAGTTCTTACAAGGTCAAGAAATATGATCATATAACCCCAATCTTATCGTTCCTGCACTGGCTTCCTGTTAAGTTTGAATAGACTACAAACTACTACTTCTTACTTATAAAGCACTTAATGGTTTGGCTTCCATGTATCTAACCAGTCTTTTAACATGATACAATCCGTCACGCTCCCTGAGATCTCAAAACTCTGGATTTCTAGTAGTTCCTAGAATAGCAAAGTCCACTAAAGGCGGTAGATCATTCTCACATTTAGCTCCTAAACTCTGGAATAGTCTTCCTCACAGTGTTCGGGGCTCAGACACACTCTCCCAGTTTAAGTGCAGATTAAAACGTATCTTTTAGCAATGCCTACACATAACACACATCACATATCATAACCTTGTGCTCCAGAACATCTGATCACATGCACATTATCAACTTGTGCTGTTAATATCATGAACAGCAGCTACGCTAATTCCTCTCCACTGCTTCTCTTTCTCTCCCCATCCCGAGACACCCTGAGGTTTGGCCAGCTCCAGTCACCTCCCACCTCATGAAGATTATGGACCTTTAAAGAAGTTGATGCCGAACTCGCAAACATCCCGAACCATCTAGAGACGTACCAGTGCCAATTGAATCCCACATCATGTGTGGAGTTTTGACATTGGACCTTCTGGAGTGTTTAAAGGCTCTGGCATGGAGAAGCTGGTGTTTTGGATCTGTGATGATCACAAATGTTGAGCTATTTTATGAGTTGCTCAGTAGCTCCTAGTTTTATAACCATAAAGACTGTATAAGACTGTAGAAAGAACATTTACTTATAATCACACACTCCCGTGCTCATGTTAATTCTCTCTCCAGTGTTCTGTATTGTTGAAAGATTTATGATCAAACTCTTGATGCCACCCAAATGAGGATGGGTTCCTCTCAAGGTTTCTTCCTCATAACATCTAAGGAGTTTTTCCTTGCCACAGTCACCACGGCTGCTCATCAGGGATAAACACACACCATTCACCTTGACTGTTGTTTTCTGTAAAGCTGCTTTGAGACAATGTCTGTTGTAAAAAACGCTATAGAAATAAACTTAACTTGACTTGACTTGAATTTTAAGGAATTTGGCCATGACAAAGTTTTTTCAGAACTCCTGAATGATTTGAAAGTACTAGAGGAGAATGGCATAATGATGGCAGACAAAACTGTTGTGATGGGAGCTCTCTACTGCATTGCTGGAGACAACCTGGGCTCTTATTGTATTGGGGGTTTACAGAAAATTTTAGTTCATCAGTGTACTTATGCAGATATTGTCTGTTAACTCAAACTGAATTTCAGAGTGCTGATCCAGCAGTCTGGGAGGAGTTCAGAGGACTCCAGAAACCTATAGATCTGCCACAGAACAGCTGGAAAGAGAAGACGTGTCAGAAGTACAGGGGATAAAGTTCAGGTCTGTGTTTAATTCTTTACAAAACTTTGATGTTTGTACACCTGGCATGCCCCCATGTCTTGGTCATGACATTTTTGATGGTGTCCTCTCATATTATCTCGCTCTTTACCTCAAATATTTCATCTGCACAAATAAATGGTTCACTTACACAGTTCTGAACAGACGCATCAAGCAATTTAAATACAAAGGAACAGATACTTTATCCAAGCCTTGTGAGGTCAGTCCAAAAACATTGAAACTTAGTGGACAAGCTGTTCAAAATAGGAACTTCTTGAGACTTTTACCTCTAGTAATTGGAGACAAAGTATAAAACCCTCAAGATGATGTCTGGCAGTTAATGTTGCCGCTCAAGGACATCATTGACTTAATTTGTGCTCAGCAAATTTCCAAGGCCCAGGTTACTTATCTGAATGCTCTCATCCAAGAATATTTGGAAACCAGAAAGGCATTGTTTCCTAATACCAACTTAAAACCTAAACACCATTACTTACGACATTATCCAGGGCTGATCCTAAAATTTGGCTCTCATCAGGCTTTAGACGATGCGCTTTGAGAGCAAACACAGTTACTTCAAAAGATGCACAAGGCATCTAAAAATGTCAAAAACCTGTGCTTGACTCTTTCAGAGAGACATCAAATGTTCCAGGACTTCCTTTCTGCTGGGTCAGTCAGTCCTCCAGCATTGCAAATAAAAGATGGCTCAGCATTTTACTTGGAGCTTTACAGTGAGCAAGTTAAAGACACAGTCCTACATTTTGGTTTTACTGAAAGAAATACAAAGATTCCAGTAGATGTTCAGTACAATGGCCTTGCTTACAGGAAGGGCCAGTTTTTTGTCATGAAGTATGATGAGTCAGTGGAGTTTGGTGAACTTCTGCTGATTTTTGTTAAGGATGATTCAGCTTTTCATTTTCTCATGAGAGTTTATGATGCTGAATTTATTTCTTACTACCACATGTACTCAGTAAAAAAGACAGAGTGCAGACTCATCAGTGAACTGATTGACTTGTGGCCATTGTCATCTTATGTGAAAAATGGTTATCAGATTATTCCACTGAAGCACAGCATCTTGTCAGACTGAATGCCTTCATTTCATTGGACCAGAGACCAAACTCTTTGTGTGTGTGTCTTCACAGATATGGCTGAATCACAGCTGCTAAAGAACATAGGGGATGTGATAGCAGGAGTGCTTCCGGACCTTCCTGATCAACTTGTTAAGTCCGTTGAAGATACTTTGAAAACACTTGGTGCAGCAACCACAGATAATTTAAAGAACATGACAGAAAACGATTTGCTGCCAGTGTTAAAGCCCATACAAGCACGAAGACTGGATGCTGCCTGGACCCAAAATAGTGAGTATAGAACAATGTCACCACACCACCCAATGGCACACTTGTTAACATGGTGTTAAGGTTAGAATATGAATCTTTATGAGTCTAATGATGATGTGATCATCATTATTTCCTGAATAAATAAATGTTGTTATTATGCAATAGGGGGCTGTTTCAAAAATTGTAATTTTTAAAATGCAATCTGTTAGACAAATTACATTTAGTTTTTACTATTTGTGTAACCTTAATGTCTCCAAATGCGTCTATACAGTGTGTAATTTAGCAAAACAGAAAAAGCATTACTCAATGTTTAATGCTTTCATATCTTCTTTTTAGTCTCCGGGACTTCAACACCAAAATCTGTGCATTCATCTCCAGTGGTTGTCTTTCCCTCTGCACCCTCAATTTCTTCTTCACCAGCATCATCCACCTCTACATCATCTTCAGGAATCTGTACACCATTAATACCAAACTGCTTAGAGCGATTTGAAATCCCATGGCAGAGGCTCCCTGAGGAGTTAATACAGAACTTGGAAAGACAGAAAAGACCAAGTGCAAGACAACGAAGAGAAATGGTGAGGATCGTGGTCTCTGAAATGATGAAGATTTGCAAGAATCCAACCAAACACAACTTCTCAAGCTTCAGACTGAAAGAGGTCAGTCCAGTGTTCGTTTCCAAGAAGTCATTGAGATGCTGCTTCTTTTACTGGCTCATTTTGATGAGAAGGAAGAGCTTCTGTTCCACTGTTTTGAGACGACAAGCCTTGCAGAGGATGTTCAGATGGAGAAAGTGCCACCAACACCTTTCATTATTGTTTGTGGTAAGTAAATAGATGTTTTCTGATCAAATTTTCTGATGTAACTGCAATGTTATTGTACTCTTGACTTGTTTAGTTTTGTTATTTCATTTCCCACAATTTGTATCACATTTTATGTAGTCCAGAGGACTTCAATACATTCAGTCATTTCTTCATTCTCACACACATTCACTAGCTTACGTACTGAAACACTGGCTAACACAAGCTCAGAAGCTCAGCCAGTAAGATCATTCATCCTATGATGGATGTAACTATTGAAGATGGATCCTGCCTTAATTGGTAATAAAAAAAGAACTAAATACATGGCTTGATTACATGGCACTTTTATTAAATTTTCCCTTTTATTTCCAATCTTATTGTTTAATAATTACTTTCCTTTTTATGTAATATTTTTATTTGGCACATTAATTACTTTATCAAGCCATTTTTTATTTGTTTACTACCAATATTGGCAGCGTTCATCCTCCAATTTGTTTCAAGTATCTGCATTATATATATAACTGACATTGAAGCCTCTGTTATTAAACGTTTGAATTATTATATTTTATTATTATTCCCAGGTTCCTCCTGCTTCGCTGCTGAGACATTCATGTTGAGCATCGACAAGAAGATTGTCAACGACCACATCACAACCTTCACCTCCGCCATCTGCCTGATGTTTGGCAGTTATTACTGCTTTAACATACACTACCCAGTGGAACTACGATCAACACTGGAGTTTCTCCAACGCTAATATTCTGTTTTTATGAACACCTTTTATGGATTTATCAAACGTATCAATTTGATATCCATCTCAGGTTGTTCATTTTCTCAATCTTTCTCTCACTCTATTTTTCCCATAAAGGTGTTTCTTTTCCATAAATCCTGAGAGGCACCGAGGTTGAATCCAAGAAGAAAAAAGTGTTGAGTCAATCCCAGAGTCCTCACTCTCATCTCAGACATTGCTGACCATGAGTGGATCTAGTGCTCCCCCTCTTGTTGTGGACAATGTGATAAAGGTGTGTTACAGACTCTACAGATGTTTTTGTTGTTGAAACAATTGTTACACTTCTGAATGTCAGTGAAAAGTTTTTAACAATTTGGAGTTTTACTAAACAAGATTTGTTAAAGTTCCTGTTCATTTTTTTTGCTTGTTAGTTCCAGGAGTTTCTTAGATGATAATTTTCCTACAGTAATTGTGCATTCTAATGATGTAAAAAGGGGCTGCATGTACATCACTAGCTAGCATTTTATAAATCAAACACTTCTGTAAAGTTTTCCTTTTTTTCAGTTACATGATGCAGTTTGAAGATGTAGAGTTTCAGCTTTACTGCACAGTTCTGTGTGTAAAATAAGTCAAAGTCATTTTTTTCCAGGAATTTCTTGAATTCAGATTTTATTAAAATAGAAAAATAGTTTATTTTCCTATAACTGCATTTGCATATTTTAAAATAAGGAACATTTAACTTGTTTGAACATTTTTGTAGTTTAAACAGCAGCAATAACACTTAAAGCACTACACTACAGAAACAATATAAAAGAAAGTTTTCTACATTTCTCTAATGCTGTCGAGTAACACAGTTTACAGGCCTAAGAATGTAACACTAGCTTCAAAATCACAACCTTGTTTCTGCCTGGTGTAGAACCAGGGACCTTTCACGTGTGAGGCGAACGTGATGACCACTACACTACAGAAACTACCGCAGGGAAAAGCTTCTTGGTCACTGTTTGCACTTTTACATACATTCACAGTTGCAGTAGAGCAGGAGAATGAACCAGTTTGCTGAGAAGTTCAAAACAACTAACGTTCTTCTAGCATGGATTCATTCGGCAACATTCGCCCCTGCCAGCGTGGCGTTGGTGGTATAGTGGTAAGCATAGCTGCCTTCCAAGCAGTTGACCCGGGTTCGATTCCCGGCCAACGCAAAACCTTTAGTGATTATGTTCAGTTGCCAAAGTAACAACCTCTAAGCAGTCTTGTTTTTATTTGCTTCCCTTGAACATTTGGCGTTTGTGTATTAGATGGTCCCGCCTGTCATCATAGACACCGGCAAAACATTTCAAAATCACATAGCTTCTTCTTCTTATTATTATTATTATTATCCAATTATTTTTTTATTGATGCATTCAAACAGAAAGACACTCAGGCGGGAAAGACAATGGAACAGTGTTTAATTGTTAACAGGTGAATGAAAGAAAAAAAATAATAATAAAACAAAATAAAAGATTTGCACCTAAGTACATTAACACTCTCAAGGATATATGTTTTTCTTTCTCCTTTCTACATCTACCAAGAAGTCAGGGGCAAGAGGAAGAGCTCAAAAAGGCTAAACAAAGAGAACAGGATTTTTTTTTTCCCGTTCCTCTTTCTCTTATGTGATAAGAATGGTTGCCAGGTGGTGTAAAACTTTTCTGTAATACCAAGTAATGTAAATCTGATCTTTTCTATTTGAATAAACTGAGACAGGTCATGTATCTAATGAGAAGAACTGTGTGGGTGAGGATTCTTCCAGTTCAGTAATATAAGTCTCTTTGCTACTATTAAACAAAAGGCGAGCATGTTTGATTGTGAGGATGACAAGGAGGGATTTGTGGGGTTGAGTCCAAATAATGCTATTAGGGGACATGGTTTAATATCTAAAATGAAGTATTCAGAGATTGATTTAAAAATTGATGTCCAGAAAGAGGTCAAGGCTGGGCAAAGCCAAAAGTATGATAAAGAGTAGCCGAGCCGACACCGATCACAAGTTGGATCCAAACCAGGGTTAATTTTAGATAGTTTGGTCTTTGTCCAATACAACCCAGCCATTATGGGGGCACAAGCCAGTGCACTCTTAGTGCCGGTCCCAAGCCCGGGTAAATGGGGAGGGTTGCGTTAGGAAGGGCATCCAGCGTAAAACATGTGCCAAATCAAATATGCGGATCACAAATGAGAATTTCATACCGGATCGGTCGAGGCCCGGGTTAACAACGACCGCCACAGGTATCGTTAGCCGACAGGGTACCGGTGGAAATTGGGCTACTGTTGGCCGAAGGAGGAGAAGGAGAGGAGGAAGACGTCTACAGAGACGGCAGGAAAAGGAGCAGTGTAGGAGAGTAGAGGTTCGGGTTGGTACTTTAAATGTTGGTACTATGACGGGTAAAGGGAGAGATAGCTGATATGATGGAGAGGAGAAAGGTAGATATGCTGTGTGTTCAGGAGACCAAGTGGAAAGGGAGTAAGGCCAGGAACATTGGAGGTGGGTTTAAACTGTTTTATCATGGTGTGGATGGAAAGAGAAATGGTGTAGGGGTGATTCTGAAGGAAGAGTACAGTAAGAGTGTAGTAGAGGTGAAGAGAGTTTCTGATAGGGTGATGATCGTGAAGGTGGAAGTTGAAGGATGATGATAAATGTCATCAGTGCCTATGCTCCACAAGTTGGCTGTGAGATGGAGGAAAAGGAAAGATTCTGGAGTGAATTAGATGAAGTGGTAGATGGTGTACCTAGGAAAGAACGATTGGTGATTGGGGCAGACTTTAATAGGCATGTAGGTGAAGGGAACAGAGGTGATGAGGAGGTGATGGGTAGGTATGGTTTTAAGGAGAGGAATGTGGAAGGGCAGATGGTGGTAGATTTTGCTAAAAGGATGGAAATGGCAGTGGTGAACACGTATTTTAAGAAGAAGGAGGATCATAGGGTGACGATAAGAGTGGAGGAAGGTGCACACAGGTGGACTATGTGCTATGCAGGAGATGCAATCTGAAGGAGATTGGAGACTGTAAGGTGTTGGCGGGGGACAGTGTAGCTAGACAGCATTGGATAGTGGTCTGTAGGATGGTTTTGGAGGCGAAGAAGAAGAGGAGGAAAGTAAGGATTGAAAGAAGAATAAGATGGTGGAAACTGAAGGAGGAAGAGTGTAGTGTGAGGTTCAGGGAAGAGGTCAGACAGGGGCTTGGTGGTGGTGAAGAGGTGCGGATGATTGGGCAACTACTGCAGGAGTGATGAGGGAGGCAGCTAGAAAAGTACTTGGTGTGACATCTGGAAATAGAAAGCAAGACAAGGAGACGTGGTGGTGGAATAAGGAAGTGCAGGAGAGCATTAGGGGAAAGAGGTTGGCAAAACAGAAGTGGGATCGACAGAGTGATGAGAAAAGTAGGCAGGATTACAAGGAGATGCGGCAGCAGGTAAAAAGGGATGTGGCGAAAGCCAAGGAAAAGGCATATGAGGAGCTGTATAAGAGGTTGGACACTAAGGAAGGAGAAAAGGATTTATACCGATTGGCCAGGCAGAGGGACCGAGCTGGGAAGGATGTACTGCAAGTTAGAACAATAAAGGATGGAGAGGGAAATGTGTTGACTAGTGAGGAGAGTGTGTTGAGAAGGTGGAGGGAGTATTTTGAGCAGCTGATGAATGAGGAAAATCACAGAGAGAGAAGGTTGGATGATGTGGAGTTGGTGAAGCAGGATGTAGATAGTATTAGTAAGGAGGAAGTGAGAGCAGCAATTAAGAGGATGAAGAATGGAAAGTCGGTTGGACCAGATGACATACCGGTAGAAGCGTGGAGATGTTTAGGAGAGATGGCAGTGGAGTTTTTAACCAGATTGTTTAACAAGATTCTGGAAGGGGAGAGGATGCCTGAGGAATGGAGAAGGAGTGTGCTGGTACCAATCTTTAAGCATAAGGAGATGTGCAGACCTGCAGTAACTACAGGGGAATTAAGTTGATCAGTCACACCATGAAGTTATGGGAAAGAGTAGTGGAAGCCAGGCTGAGAGAAGAGGTGACCATCTGTGAGCAACAGTATGGTTTCATGCCAAGGAAGAGCACCACAGATGCCTTATTTGCTTTGAGGATGTTGATGGAGAAGTATAGAGAAGGACAGAAGGAATTGCATTGTGTATTTGTGGATTTAGAGAAAGCGTCGACAGAGTGCCAAGAGAGGAGTTGTGGTATTGTATGAGGAAGTCAGGTGTGTCAGAGAAGTATGTGAGGGTGGTGAAGGACATGTATGAGGACAGTGTGACGGCAGTGAAGTGTGCAGTAGGTACGACAGACTGGTTCAGGGTGAAGGTTGGACTGCATCAAGGATCGACCCTTAGCCCTTTCCTGTTTGCAGTGGTGATGGACAGGTTGACGGACGAGGTCAGACAGGAGTCTCCTGGACTATGATGTTTGCAGATGATATTGTGATTTGTGGTGAGAGTAGAGAGCAGGTTGAGAAGAGCCTGGAGAGGTGGAGATATGCGCTGGAGAGAAGGGGAATGAAAGTCAGTAGGAGTAAGACAGAGTACATGTGTGTGAATGAGAGGGAGGGCAGTGGGTGATGGTTGTAGGGAAAAGAGGTGAAGATGGTGGAGGAGTTCAGGTACCTGGGGTCAACAGTGCAAAGTAATGGAGAGTGTGTTGAGAAGGTGGAGGGAGTATTTTGAGCAGCTGATGAATGAGGAAAATCACAGAGAGAGAAGGTTGGATGATGTGGAGTTGGTGAAGCAGGATGTAGATAGTATTAGTAAGGAGGAAGTGAGAGCAGCAATTAAGAGGATGAAGAATGGAAAGTCGGTTGGACCAGATGACATACCGGTAGAAGCGTGGAGATGTTTAGGAGAGATGGCAGTGGAGTTTTTAACCAGATTGTTTAACAAGATTCTGGAAGGGAGAGGATGCCTGAGGAATGGAGAAGGAGTGTGCTGGTACCAATCTTTAAGCATAAGGAGATGTGCAGACCTGCAGTAACTACAGGGGAATTAAGTTGATCAGTCACACCATGAAGTTATGGGAAAGAGTAGTGGAAGCCAGGCTGAGAGAAGAGGTGACCATCTGTGAGCAACAGTATGGTTTCATGCCAAGGAAGAGCACCACAGATGCCTTATTTGCTTTGAGGATGTTGATGGAGAAGTATAGAGAAGGACAGAAGGAATTGCATTGTGTATTTGTGGATTTAGAGAAAGCGTCGACAGAGTGCCAAGAGAGGAGTTGTGGTATTGTATGAGGAAGTCAGGTGTGTCAGAGAAGTATGTGAGGGTGGTGAAGGACATGTATGAGGACAGTGTGACGGCAGTGAAGTGTGCAGTAGGTACGACAGACTGGTTCAGGGTGAAGGTTGGACTGCATCAAGGATCGACCCTTAGCCCTTTCCTGTTTGCAGTGGTGATGGACAGGTTGACGGACGAGGTCAGACAGGAGTCTCCTGGACTATGATGTTTGCCGACGGAGCAATTGCAATTCCCTGATTTTGTATTTTTGTATGTTTGTCACATGTTAATGTTTCAGATCATCAACCTCATTTAAATATTAGTAAACGATAACACAAGTGAACATGCAGTTTTATTATTGAGAAAACAAAATCCAAAACTACATGCCCCTGTGTGAAAAAGTGTTTGCCCCTAAACCTAATAATTGGTTGAAGAAGAAGAAGAAGAAGAAGAAGAAGAAGAAGAAGAAGAAGAAGAAGAAGAAGAAGAAGAAGAAGAAGAAGAAGAAGAAGAAGAAGAAGAAGAAGAAGAAGAAGAAGAAGAAGAAGAAGAAGAAGAAGAAGAAGAAGAAGAAGAAGAAGAAGAAGAAGAAGAAGAAGAAGAAGAAGAAGAAGAAGAAGAAGAAGAAGAAGAAGAAGAAGAAGAAGAAGAAGAAGAAGAAGAAGAAGAAGAAGAAGAAGAAGAAGAAGAAGAAGAAGAAGAAGAAGAAGAAGAAGAAGAAGAAGAAGAAGAAGAAGAAGAAGAAGAAGAAGAAGAAGAAGAAGAAGAAGAAGAAGAAGAAGAAGAAGAAGAAGAAGAAGAAGAAGAAGAAGAAGAAGAAGAAGAAGAAGAAGAAGAAGAAGAAGAAGAAGAAGAAGAAGAAGAAGAAGAAGAAGAAGAAGAAGAAGAAGAAGAAGAAGAAGAAGAAGAAGAAGAAGAAGAAGAAGAAGAAGAAGAAGAAGGTCTTGTCCAATACACTCTATGCAACAATTTAAACTGTATTAACGAATGACGGGCGATATAGAGGAGGAATGTACACGACCAAGAGCCTTGGACCATTCTTCATCCGTGAAATTATAATTAAGGTCCAATTCCCAGTTACTCTTTATTTTAGAAAGCGATGAAGAGCCCGATTGAACAATGAATGAAATAATAGTTTTATAAATATTGGAGACAGTACCCTTACAAAGTTTTGTTTCTAAAACTCGATCAATCTCTTGTTTAGGAGGTGGGTGCAGGAAATGAGAGGATGTGTTCCTTACAAAATCACGAATTTGGAGATATCGGAAAAAATGAGTTTTATGGAGGTTGCATTTTTCTGACAGGTAGGAAAAAGTGACAAATGTATTCTCCTGAAAAAGATCATTCATGTTTACAATGCCCCTTCTAAACCACAGTGCAAAGGATCTGTCCGAAATAGAGGGTAGAAAGGAGGGGTTTTTATATATAGGAGACAGACCTGATGCTGCCTGGAAACCGAAATGTTTTCTAAATTGTTTCCAGATTTTAAGGCTTTGTAGAACTAAAGGATTGGAGGAGTAATTGGATGTCTTCAACGCTAATGAAGAGCGTAATAAAGCATGCAGAGGCACATGAGGACGGACGAGGTCAGACAGGAGTCTTTCCGTGGACTATGATGTTTGCCGACGGAGCAATTGCAATTCCCTGATTTTGTATTTTTTTGTATGTTTGTCACATGTTAATGTTTCAGATCATCAACCTCATTTAAATATTAGTAAACGATAACACAAGTGAACATGCAGTTTTTATTATTGAGAAAAACAAAATCCAAAACTACATGCCCCTGTGTGAAAAAGTGTTTGCCCCCTAAACCTAATAATTGGTTGGGCCGCCCTTAGCAGCAACAACTGCAATCAGGCGTTTGTGATAACTTGTGATGAGTCTGTTACAGCGCTGTGGAGGAATTTTGGTCACTCATCTATGCAGAATTGTTGTAATTCAGCCACATTGGAGGGTTTTTAAGCACAAACCTTCTTTTGGAAGTCATGTCACAGCATCTCAATAGGATTCAGGTCAGGACTTTGACTAGGCCACTCCAAAGTCTTCATTTTGTCTTTCCTCAGCCATTCAGAGGTGGACTTGCTGGTGTGTTTTGGATCATTGTCCTGCTGCAGACCCCAAGTTCACTTCAGCTTGAAGTCACAAACAGATTCTCCTTCAGGATTTTTTAGTAAACAGCAGAATTCATGGATCCATTTATTACAGCAAGTCTTCCAGGTCCTGAAGCAGCAAAACAGCCCCAGACCATCACACTACCACCACCATATTTCACTGTTGGTATGACGCTCTTTTTCTCAAATGCGGTGTTACTTTTCTGCAAGGCATGATGGGACACACACCTTACAAAGAGTTAAACTTTCGAGTATTTTCCCAAAAGTCTTGGGGATCATCCAGATGTTTTCTGGCAAAACTAAGACGAGCCTTTATGTTCTTTTTGCTCAGCAGCTGTTTTCGTCTTGGATCTCTGCCGTGTAGATCGTTTTTGCCGTCTCTTTCTCATGGTGGAGTCATGAACACTGACCTTAACTGAGGCAAGTGAGGCTGCAGTTCTTTGGATGTTGTTGTGGGGTCTTTTGTGACCTCTTGGATGAGTGGTCTCTGTGCTCTTGGGGTAATTTTGGTCAGCGGGCCACTCCTGGGAAGGTCACTGTTCCATGTTTTTGCCATGTGTGAATAATTTCTTTCAATTGAAGTGATAAAGTTAGCACAGTTTTAACAGGGGGGCAAACACTTTTTCACACAGGGCCATGTAGTTTTGGATTTTGTTTCCCCTTCATTTAAAATCTGCATGCCGTGTTCACTTGTGTATCTTTTACTAATATTTAAATTAGTTTGACGATCTGAAACATTAAAGTGTGACAAACATGCAAATAAACAGTGTTGGGCGGTAACGCGTTACTTTTGACAGTAACTAATACTGTAACGTGTTACTTTTAAAAATAAAGTAACTCCGTTACCATTACCGTATGGTGCGTTACCCGTTACTTTTTTAAATGAATGAATTTGGGCTGAAGTGTAGACTACAGCCTAACCAGCTTACAGCAGCGTCGCATTGTAGGATTGGTGGATGAACCACTGTAAACACGAAGAAGACGCGCTGTGGGCGTGTCTCCGTTTATTCAGGTCTGTGCGGCAGTAATGGCGAGTCGAGGCGAGAGCAAGACGAGTTTCTCAAAGTGGAAATATGCTCATTATTTCACTTTAGTTGAGTATAAAGACAAAAAATGTCAAATGTAAGCTGTGTCTTTCTGGTTCGAAGCTCGTATCTACTGCGATAAACAGCAACTCCAATCTGCAAGCTCCTCCAGAATCTACATGCCTCGACAAGCTAGAAGCTAACCCGGTGTTCTGTTTTCATACTTCAGCTGTGAAAGGAACATGTTTAAGAGCTCAACACAACAGCAGAAGCCACTTTAGTTTTTGATTGTGAATACAGTGGAACCCGGTTATCTCGACAACCCTATTAAGTCGACGTTTTTGAAGTGGAACCCCAAATTCTCGCTTTTTCTAAGCATTTTTTATCGGTTATGTCGACTTTTTATGTCACGAACCCTAATATCTCGAGCACAAGGGGGGAAAAATTTGCCATTTAACGTCGGTTATCTCGGTGCAGCCGCAGAAGAACTCGCGAAATGTGGCTGAAAAATCAAGTCTTACAGCTGCTACAGGTGTTGTTGTGTATACTGGTGAACCACGCTGAAGGGGGCCGAAGGTGGCGTGGCAGGTGGATTCCTGACAGATAAACATGTACTGTATGTATTTTTATAGCATGCCTTCATCAAACAAATCGCGGCAACGCTGTTGTGTAAAAAAAAACCTTCAAAAACACGTGCATGCACAATCTCATTTATTAACGCACATCGTGTACATACAGAAATTTTAAGCACGTTAATATATTGCCGCCATTGTGATTTTTGTTTATCTCGATCATCGGTTACCTCGATGCTTTTTGGCGACCCCCTAGGACATCGACATAACCGGGTTCCACTGTATATTATTCAGCTTGTTTTGTTATTTATTTCAGAAATGCTTGTGATATATTCAGTTTGTGCTGCTCTGACTTTAATAAAATAGTGTTTAAAAATGACTTTGTGTTTAAGTCAGTTTTGTGTTTGTATAAACCATAACACATAAAAGGCATTAATGGGAACATTAAAGAAGGTTCTTTAAAAAAGTAACTAAAAGTTACTTTTAACAGTAACACATTACTTTTGGTGTAAATAATCAACTAAGTAATTGAGTAGGAAATTAAAATCAGAGGCTCAAGAGCATGTCTCCACTGTGGGTCAAACCCAAGACCTTCTGCATGTAAAACAGACATGATGACCACTACACTCCAGTATTAACAATCAATGACTGTTTCTTCCAATGTTATAAATCACTATATACTGCTCCTTTATCTGCTGACACTTCAACATTAGAGGCCTTTTTCAAAATGTATGTATTCCTACAATAAGTGTAGGTACAGCATTACAATTGGATGAGTTTATATCTGATACAGAAATAGCCTTAGCAAGTCTGCCTTCTGGTAAATCACCTGGACCAGGATACGAAAATCTTAGCAAAACTCTGACCTGCCGTCTGGAGAAAGTTCTGCCTTGTGTTATTTCACCTGAACAAACAGTCTTCATCAAGAACAGATACTCTTCTTGTAATATTGGGCATATGTTGAATGTTATATAGTACAGACCAAAAGTTTGGACACACCTTCTCATTCAAAGAGTTTTCTTTATTTTCATGACTATGAAAATTGTAGATTCACACTGAAGGCATCAAAACTATGAATTAACACATGTGGAATTATATATGGAATTATATACATAACAAAAAGTGTGAAACAACTGAAAATGTCATATTCTAGGTTTTCAAAGTAGCCACCTTTTGCTTTGATTACTGCTTTGCACACTCTTGGCATTCTCTTGATGAGCTTCAAGAGGTAGTCACCTGAAATGGTCTTCCAACTGTCTTGAAGGAGTTCCCCGAGATGCTTGGCACTTGTTGGCCCTTTGCCTTCACTCTGCGGTCCAGCTCACCCCTAAACCATCTCGATTGGGTTCAGGTCCGGTGACTGTGGAGGCCAGGTCATCTGGCGCAGCACCCCATCACTCTCCTTCTTGGTCAAATAGCCCTTGATGCCTTCAGTGTGACTCTACAATTTTCATAGTCATGAAAATAAAGAAAACTCTTTGAATGAGAAGGTGTGTCCATACTTTGGTCTGTACTGTATATAACCCATCTCTATCTGACACTTCTTTAGAGGTGGAGGAGCAGAAGGTTGAGAAGCAGAAGGTGGAGGATCAAAAAGAACAGGCTGAAGTCCTTTGGACTTTTGGAGACTTTAGAGAATGTGAGAAAATGTATAACTGTGTGTAGATAATCAGGTAAAATATTATTTATGAGTCTGACTTTGTTGAAGGTGTTTATGTCTCACCATAAATCTGATTATCACGAATCACACAGCACAACTTACTCAAAAGTCTAATGCTGAATGCTTCCTGTTTTTTAACCTAAAGAAATGTAAATGAAGTGATGAACACACTGGATGTTGTTGTTCTGTAGACAGTCACACTGCTGCTGAGAAATCTGGACTGTACTGTGGATGACGGACGTGTACGAAGTGTTCCTGAGATTTGGGACTGTCCTCACTGCACACGTCATTTATAACTACTGATCCTTACATTTTCCTTCTTCCCAGTAACTTGGGGTTTCCTCCCTGTACTCAGCTGGAGTATTTTCTGAATGTGGAGAGCTCTGATATTGTGAACCTCTAACACGTTTGATGTGCACTCTTTGCTTTGTGTTTCTGCTCGCTGTCCCGTACAGGTCATGATGGAGAACGGACGCTCAAAAGGCATCGGGTGTGTGACGTTTTCATCTCCTGATGAGGCTCGAGTAGACATCATGGAGATGAACGGCAGGGTGCTGGGCAGCAGGACTGTGTACTTAAGTCCCTCTCAGACCACCCAGGGACGAAGTCACGGCATGAAGGTAGAAACCATCTTGCCTTCAAAACCCTGCCCAGACCCAAGACCCAACGCCAACAAGAACATCCATCCACAGAGTGAGTCAAAGCCGTCCGATTAGTTTTGTGTTAAGTGCAGTTAAAGATTTAAAACAGAAGAGAACTTTTCATGTTAGCAAAATTTACCTTCTGATTGGATGCTAACATGAGATGATTGTCTGCATCTACAGATGTTCCAGTTGCAAATCCTGGAAAAGAAAACCAGCAGCAGTGGAACAGGCGATTCACACCACAGCCTCTCAGACTGGACACACAGGAACTATTCTGATTCTATTTCCAGTGTGTTTTATAGAGACCTTCATGATCTGGAGCAGGTTTTGGTCACAGCTGTGTTTGGTCACATGTAATAATTGGTTTAATACTGAGTGATTGATCAGTGTGTATTATTAAAGTCAGCAATGCAAACACACACATGCACTCAAACATTGGATGCTGAATTTGTTCTGTTTTCTGTAGGAATGAGGATTAGATCCTCTATTATACCAGAACCAGTGTACACTTGCAGCAAGTTTCTGCTCTCAGAAAATGACCTTTAAATAAAAGTGCTTCATTGTTCATTCACCAGTGAGACCAGAACCTTGTTAATAAAAGAACACAGCTGTTCTGTTTATATTATGGGATACAGACAGTGCTTGTTATTTCTCATGGTTTTCTACATGAGAGTGATGTAAAGCTCATGTTTTTGCTTTCTGTATCTCCTCACTCACTTCTACAGGTGGTACTGCACAATGGACGGTCCAAAGGCTTTGGATTTGTCTGATATTCCTCTCTGGATGAAGACACTAATGCCATCAGAGAGTTGAATGGAAAGCTGGTGAGCAGGAGGTCACTGTGTATCACTATGGCTGAGCAGTGGACAGAGCAGCCGCCACACCAAGCCCTACCTCCATCCATCCAGGAACATGCAGTGGTTCCATCTACAGCGTAAGTCATACTGTCCTCATAATGTCCTACAAAACTTTACTAAACACACACTGTGTACCGGTCAAACACACACATTATGTAAAGTAACACATCTCTGTTTTTCTCTTTCAGGTCATCGTGCTGTCGGTCTGTTCCACTGAATTCATCATTTTATTTATTTTGCTTTTCATTATTATTTCTTTCTCTTTTTTACAGAAATAGTTTTATTACTGTAAATAAATATGTAAATAACTAACAGTAATGAAGGTGTTTCATTATTGATCATTCATAAAATTCCCTCTTAATACATGAGAACTTTCATTAGAACTGAAAGAGACGGTGCTGTGAAAAGAGAACAGTAATAACAGAGTTGTGTTCGTGAAAACCCTGAAACAGATCATGTAAATACACTACTCTGACGCTGACACCATTTATTTAATGGATGAATAAAATTGATCTGAAATAAATTCAAATATTTAAGCTGTAATACTGCACTGTATTTAACTTATTATTATTATTATTATTATTATTATTATTATTATTATATATTGTTATAATTTTAAATGTATTGATAGATTTTATTTTGAAACTTTATATTTTGATGTTTTATTTCAGTTAATAAATTTTTTATTGTATTTCATTTGTGTCGGTTTATGTTCTAATCTCTAATATACACTAAAAGCCTTTATATTTATAAATGTGTATTTAAATCACAGATATTAAAAAATTAATAATATGTAAAAAGATCTGATATCTACCAAAATAATCACTCAGTGTTGATTTAAGATGTTTGGACATTTATTCAGCTCATAAATCCTATAAAACATGCAGCATTAAACATGAACTTCCAGCAGATGAACATCTCATAATACTGTCTGGAAGTGAGAAATGTACAGGTTGTTTTTACTCCATACACATGAACTTACTTTGATCAGAAACACAATCATACTCCAAATCAATTCATCAATAAAGTCAATAAAAGAATCCCAAACTGCTGTGTGTCTTGTCCTCGCTATTAATGACGTCATTAGAGCTCCACTACTTCTAATTACCTGCTGTGACAGTGAGCTCTAATACACATCACACTGCCACCTACTGGTCATTTATGATTCTGCAACATTCATAGAGTCACTCCGGTCAACTTCCGGTTCTCAACTCGGATTCACTCGCTTTATACACAGTTTACAGCCGTTTTTATCTTATTTATGACTGTAATATCGCTCTTCTCTCAGGAACAACAGAAAAGCTGTGAAGACATGATATTTTATCCGCTCTTTACCTCTGTAATGTGCGCATGCGCATAGTGTCAGGTTAAAAGAGACCGGGTTACGTCACAGACGGAGGGCGGGGCATCTGCCTGTGACGTCACAGTAAGGCAACGTCTATAATTGGAAACGCGTCTCTGTTTCTCTCATTTCCAAGGTTTTTGCTTGTGAGTAAAGAGGCATAAACATGGAGCTCTTCAGAAGGTTGAGAGAGTTTTTTCAAACCAGAAGAACAAAGAAAACTAAGCAGATTGCTGAAATGAAGGAGAAGCTGGAACACATGGAGAAAGTAGTGAAAGACTTGGATGCATTTTCTCTTCTAATGATAGAGAAGATAACAGAAGAGAAAGAAGAGAAAGCCATTCTGCTACAGACGGTGCAAAAGCTGGAGGCTACTTTGGCTTCTGAGCGAAAGCAGCAGGAACAGGATATAACTGAGAGAAGCCAGAGCTGGGCGAGAGAACAAAAACAACTGGAGGAACGTGTTGCTCAGCTTGAGGTCACTTTGGATCAGACCACCATGGAGCTCCAGTCTTCCCTGAAAATCAATGAGGAACTGGAGAAAACTGTGGACCGTGAGAGAGAGAGCTGGACCAGAGAACAAAAGAAAGTGGAGGAACATGTTGCTCAGCTTGAGGTCACTTTGGAACAGACCACCATGGAGCTCCAGTCTTCCTGAAAATCCATGAGGAACTGGAGAAAACTGTGGACCGTGAGAGAGAGAGCTGGACCAGAGAACAAAAGAAAGTGGAGGAACATGTTGCTCAGCTTGAGGTCACTTTGGAACAGACCACCATGGAGCTCCAGGATACTCAGAATCACTGTGAGAAGTAAAAATAGTGCAGAGCAGGAAAGCGATTATTTGATCAGAGAGAAAGAGCGACTGGAGGAATGTGTTGCTCAGTTTGAGCCCGCGTTGGATTTTAAAGAAAAACAGGAGGATGAAAGAGAGAAAACTAAACTTGACATAGAGGAGAGGAACAACTTACAGCTTCAGACCAACAGGGGGCTCCAGGATACCCAGAATCTCTGTGAGGAAGAAAAGAAGACTTCAGAGAATAAAACAGATCATTATATGAGAGTCCGAGAGCGATGGGAGGAAATTGTTGCTCAGCTGAGACAAGAAAACATTCAAAAGAAAAGGAGAAATAGAAAAAGAAGACGACAAGAGAAACAGAGAGTCTGAACATGCCTTTTTCCTCTTTCTGTTTCTCTTATGGCTATTTATGATAGTTTTACACTTATAGTCAATAGTATAAAGCTGAGTGTAAAGCTATTGTATCTTGTAGATTGTCTCGTCTTTTGATCATTTTTTATTTCTGTCTTGTCAAATCTTTTTTTTTATCTTTTTTTAAATCTTGATTTTAATCTTTTACTACAAAGAGTCACAATAAACACTAATAACAACCATTATTTTTGTCTTCCTTACAAACGCGTATGACCTCCTCATGGATTCTTCCACTTAGTTTATATCCTCTTGTGGGGCAGGGGCTGTGGCTCGGGGTCATAATGCTGAGGGGAGGGAGGTCAGGAGGAGAGGAAACTGGTCCTCAGTGCCACATTGTGCAAAACACCACACACCCTGATAATCTTACACACTTTTTCCGGGTGGTATAGAAGTCTTCCACCTGAGACATCCAGAGCTCCACATCTGCATTTCTGGAGGTGAGGAGCGTCTGAGGGGTGAAGCCTCTGTCACCTGTCATATTATAGACTACATCAGGACAATGTTTACAATTTCTACATATTGTTAAAGTCACCAAGAAGCCAGTCATCACGTCCTGCAGCTGCATAGATCACATAGATCCAGGAGCACAGCTGTAGGAATCTAAATCAGATTATTATTCAGTCATCATCATGGGCCGAGAAATCATCATGGTCCCTGGAGACTCTTTCTCTCCTTAATCTTCCATTGGTGTAATCCTCCAGCAGTGCCATCATGCAGCATTACACACGGGGGTCACCACAGCATTTATATGTTTACAGTAATTACACTGATCATTAACACCTTGGCAAAATCAGCATGAATTAGTGGCATCATCACCAGTGATACAATTTGAAGATGAAAATGTGACATGTGAACACGTTTCTTCATGCCAGTTTTGTCATGAACATCATTATAGTTAGGACTGAAAATGAGAACATAAAGAGAGTAACGACTGTGTGAGAGCGTAATGGCTGCATTTCCAGATTTATTGAAGGAAAATATGTCGTTATTTACACTGTGTTCTGCAGTTATCTAATGGTAGGGATTTGATGTTCTCCTGTATTCCATGCAGTCGGGCATCTCCTCCTCCTGCGCTCCCGTAGTGGAATGTGATGGTGAGACGCCGCTGATTACAAATTTAGAGTGAATTTTATTTAACATTTGAGTTGGATTTTATAAGAAGGTGTTTATGAAACAACTATCACTCAGTACAAACCCAAATAACCTGCAGGATTTCATCTTCATGATCACAACACTTCAAACAAAACATCTACAGTACATACAGGATTCAGGGCCATTTTTCGATATTTATATGTTACGGTAATTTTGTATTATTTATATTAGGAGTCTTTAACGACTCTGTGCATATGTTTAAAAAATGACCATGTTACTGTGTGTACAATGATACTAATTGTGTTCATGTATTACAAACACTTTATTAGGAGCACCTATATATTCATATACACTGTGTGTGTGTGTGTGTGTGTGTGTGTGTGTGTGTGTGTGTGTGTGTGTGTGTCTGATTATTTGTACAAAGAGTTCCGTCTCATCACTTTCATTATTTTAGATCAAACATGTGCACTACTACTATCAGGTCAAATACAATGTCCTGGTAGGAAAAAACACCAAAACAAAGTGTCCAAAAACTTACGACCCCCAGGCTGAAATAGTCCACGCAGAAACAAAACAGAGTAAGAACAGGAGCTTTGAGGGTTGGGATTTGGACTGTAGTTTATGTTAACAGTCTGCTACACTGACTCAGGACTACAGTTTGTATCTGAACACCATGAAGCTCGAACCTTTCCAGCATCACTTTGAGAAAGTGAAGAATAGTGCAGAGCATGAGAGAGATCATTTGATGAGAGACAGAGAGCGGCTGGAGGAACATGTTGCTCAGCTGGAGGCCACTTTGTTAAATGAGACAGAGGAATGGGAGGACGAAAGAGAGAAGGCCAAAAGAGACTTGGAGGAGATGAACACCTTACACCTCCAATCTACCAGAAAGCTCCAGGATTCCCTGAATCTCTGTATAGAAGAGAAGAAGAGAGCAGATCATGAGATTGATAATTTGATGAGATTTATAGTCAATAGTATAAAGCAGTGTGATTTTCTGTAGCTTGTAGATCGTCTCATCTTTTGATCATTTTTATATTTACAGATTTAAAACTTTTAGGGTACATTTAGTGTGTTTGTGACCATTTTGCACAAGTCTCACAAATGATTTTATTCTTCCAAAACCCACACAATCAAGTATTTCAACGACTGCACCCGTATTCACCAATCAAATCTTACAAATCCAGCAGTGCCATCATGCAGCATTACACACGGGGGTCACCACAGCATTTATATGTTTACAGTAATTACACTGATCATTAACACCATGGCAAAATCAGCATGAATTAGTGGCATCATCACCAGTGATACAATTTGAAGATGAAAATGTGACATGTGAACACGTTTCTTCATGCCAGTTTTGTCATGAACATCATTATAGTTAGGACTGAAAATGAGAACATAAAGAGAGTAACGACTGTGTGAGAGCGTAATGGCTGCATTTCCAGATTTATTGAAGGAAAATATGTCGTTATTTACACTGTGTTCTGCAGTTATCTAATGGTAGGGATTTGATGTTCTCCTGTATTCCATGCAGTCGGGCATCTCCTCCTCCTGCGCTCCCGTAGTGGAATGTGATGGTGAGACGCCGCTGATTACAAATTTAGAGTGAATTTTATTTAACATTTGAGTTGGATTTTATAAGAAGGTGTTTATGAAACAACTATCACTCAGTACAAACCCAAATAACCTGCAGGATTTCATCTTCATGATCACAACACTTCAAACAAAACATCTACAGTACATACAGGATTCAGGGCCATTTTTCGATATTTATATGTTACGGTAATTTTGTATTATTTATATTAGGAGTCTTTAACGACTCTGTGCATATGTTTAAAAAATGACCATGTTACTGTGTGTACAATGATACTAATTGTGTTCATGTATTACAAACACTTTATTAGGAGCACCTATATATTCATATACACTGTGTGTGTGTGTGTGTGTGTGTCTGATTATTTGTACAAAGAGTTCCGTCTCATCACTTTCATTATTTTAGATCAAACATGTGCACTACTACTATCAGGTCAAATACAATGTCCTGGTAGGAAAAAAACACCAAAAACAAAGTGTCCAAAAACTTACGACCCCCAGGCTGAAATAGTCCACGCAGAAACAAAACAGAGTAAGAACAGGAGCTTTGAGGGTTGGGATTTGGACTGTAGTTTATGTTAACAGTCTGCTACACTGACTCAGGACTACAGTTTGTATCTGATCATCACTTCACCTCAACATCATTTAGCAGCAATAAATGGACATTCAGTGAAACCCAGATGAGGACGGGTTCCCTCTTAAGTCTGGTTCCTCTCAAGCCACCGGCTTGTTCATCAGAGACAAACTTACACATAAAGAACATCATATTTATTTTTATCACCACATTATCTGTGAGAAATGCTCTATTTCTGAGTAATAATATGTAATCTGAGAAAGAGGGGGTGACGTCACAGAAGGATCTCGGGGCGTGTTTGTGTGACATCACAGTAGGACACGTCTTTATAAGTCAGAACGTGTCTTTGTTTCTAATTTTTCAGAGACGAAATCTAAGCAGATTGCTGAAAAGAAGGAGAAGCTGGAACACATGGAGAAAGTAGTAACAGAGTTTGATGCATTTATCAATCTGATGATGAAGAAAAGCGCAATAGAGAAAGAACAGAACAACATTCTGGTACAGATGGTGCAGGAGCTGGAGGCTACTTTGGCTTCTGAGCAAAGGCACCGGGAACCAGACATAAAAGAGAGAAACTCCACACACCTCCAGAGCTGGGTGAGAAAACAAAAACGACTGGAGGAACGTGTTGCTCAGCTGGAGGCCACTTTGGAACAGAACACCATGAAGCTCGAACCTTTCCAGCATCACTTTGAGAAAGTGAAGAATAGTGCAGAGCATGAGAGAGATTATTTGATGAGAGACAGAGAGCGGCTGGAGGAACATGTTGCTCAGCTTGAGGCCACTTTGGAACAGAACACCATGAAGCTCGAACCTTTCCAGCATCACTTTGAGAAAGTGAAGAATAGTGCAGAGCATGAGAGAGATCATTTGATGAGAGACAGAGAACGACTGGAGGAACGTGTTGCTCAGCTGGAGGCCACTTTGGAACAGAACACCATGAAGCTCGAACCTTTCCAGCATCACTTTGAGAAAGTGAAGAATAGTGCAGAGCATGAGAGAGATCATTTGATGAGAGACAGAGAGCGGCTGGAGGAACATGTTGCTCAGCTGGAGGCCACTTTGGAACAGAACACCATGAAGCTCGAACCTTTCCAGCATCACTTTGAGAAAGTGAAGAATAGTGCAGAGCATGAGAGAGATCATTTGATGAGAGACAGAGAGCGGCTGGAGGAACATGTTGCTCAGCTTGAGGCCACTTTGGAACAGAACACCATGAAGCTCGAACCTTTCCAGCATCACTTTGAGAAAGTGAAGAATAGTGCAGAGCATGAGAGAGATCATTTGATGAGAGACAGAGAACGACTGGAGGAACGTGTTGCTCAGCTGGAGGCCACTTTGGAAATTGAGGAAAAAAAATGGGAGGATGAAAGAGTGAAGGCCAAACTAGACATGGAGGAAAAGAACATCTTACAGCTCCAAACCATCAGAGCACTCCAGGATTCTCTGAATCATTGTGAAGAAGAGAAGAATAGTGCAGAGCAAGAGAGAGATCATTTGATGAGAGACAGAGAGCGGCTGGAGGAACATGTTGCTCAGCTGGAGGCCACTTTGTTAAATGAGACAGAGGAATGGGAGGACGAAAGAGAGAAGGCCAAAAGAGACTTGGAGGAGATGAACACCTTACACCTCCAATCTACCAGAAAGCTCCAGGATTCCCTGAATCTCTGTATAGAAGAGAAGAAGAGAGCAGATCATGAGATTGATAATTTGATGAGATTTATAGTCAATAGTATAAAGCAGTGTGATTTTCTGTAGCTTGTAGATCGTCTCATCTTTTGATCATTTTTATATTTACAGATTTAAAACTTTTAGGGTACATTTAGTGTGTTTGTGACCATTTTGCACAAGTCTCACAAATGATTTTATTCTTCCAAAACCCACACAATCAAGTATTTCAACGACTGCACCCGTATTCACCAATCAAATCTTACAAATCCAGCAGTGCCATCATGCAGCATTACACACGGGGGTCACCACAGCATTTATATGTTTACAGTAATTACACTGATCATTAACACTGTGATTCTGGTCGGTATATAAGGAAGTGCTGAATGTGTGATTAGAATCAGCAGTAATGAAGCAGTAATGAGCACAACATCTCTTATTCTTGAAGGCTGATTTATCAAGGGTAATAAATGTGTCAGAAGAACAGACAGCCAAGAGTTGAAGTTGTGGACGAGACAAAGGGTCATAAAGCGGTCATAAAAGAATTACATGCTACTTTTTAGAGAATAATGAGGAATGTGGGCGTTACACATGTAGCTGAAGAGGGTTTATCAAGACTGTGTGTGGACTGTGTTATTGGGAACTTCCATGGAACTGCCTGGATTTATTTATTAACACCACAATCCTGGATCCTGAACCTCCTCCAATAGTTGTGTCGGTCATTGGCAGAGGTGGGAAGTAACGGAGTACAAATACTTCGTTACTGTACTTAAGTAGATTTTTCTGGTATCAGTATTTTACTCCACTATTTATTTTTCAGACAACGTTTTACTTTTACTCATTACATTTTTACACAAATATCTGTACTTTTTACTTCTTACAGTTTCAAAACCAGCTTATTACTTTAGTTTTAATCCATTGATTTGGTGAAATATATTCTTTATTTTCACTGCGCGTCGATTTCAGCCGAACAACCGATTTCCTGTTACTGTGCGTCTTTTTCAATCCACTGGTGTATAAAGTCCTGACTCTCACTCTTTACAAAGATAAGAATCAGCAGTAAGAAGTTTGGGGTTATGGTGGATGAGACAGAGGGAGTCAGTGATGAGAACATGACTAAGAAAACAGACACATTCCTGATCATCATCATCTTTTCTCTGCTTGTGTTCTATATGTGGATCTTCAGTCTGGATACATTCATTAGGTAACAACATTTTTAATTCGTTTTGTATTAATATATATATATATATATATATATATATATATATATATATATATATATTTGGCTGTCAAAATTCTAATTATTTTAAACGGCACTAAATGTTATTAACGGCCTATTAATTCTGTTTTTACCGTTTTTATAAAAAAAATGTAAATACATAAATAAATAAATATAAAAGAGGCAAAATTAAAACCTCCATCAAAACATACACTTATTCACGACGTCCCTTCTTTACTTAGATATAAAATAAATAAATAAACTTCACCGAAATATAATTTTTATCAGTAAACTTTTGTTTTATTTCTGAGTCTCAAATCAAACACCAAATCTGCCATGTTTTACACAATTTACCCTCTGGGGGGCGTTTTGTGGGTTTTTCCCTCATAATGGTGACACGAACTTAAAATACATCATTCAAATCTGTAAAATGTCTATGATTATATATATAAAAGCTTCTTGACTTGAAGAGGTGCAGTTTCTCCGGTATCACCTCATTAACTGTCCGTGTGGAAACATAGCAAAGACTCTTAATGATGTCCACACGTCTCTGCACTGTTATAGCCTTTATATTTAATCACTGTACATATGCTTACATATATATCACATGCTGTACATATGATACATATTTATCTTTATTATTTGCATGATTGCTACTTTTTGCACTTCTGGTAGATGCCAAACTGCATTTCGTTGCTGTGTACCTGTACTATGCAATGACAATAAAGTTCTATCTATCTATCTATCTATCTATCTATCTATCTATCTATCTATCTATCTATCTATCTATCTATCTATCTATCTATCTATCTATCTATCTATCTATCATCTATCTATCTATCTATTAATATGATGTGAGGTCCAGTTAACGGCTAAAACAGGTAGAAGTAATAACTACTTTTTACTGAAGTACATGTCAGAGCCAAGTCTTCTTTACTTTCACTTAAGTAAAAAGGTATAATCAGTACTTCAACTTTTACCAGAGTATTTTAAAACATGAGTATCTGTACTTCTACTTAAGTAATGGATGTGTGTACTTTTGCCACCTCTGCCTTAGTGTCCAACTTCTCCTACAGCTCCTCATATGCCTTTTCCTTGGCTTTCACCACATCCCTCTTCACCTGCTGCTGCATCTCCTTGTACTCCTGTCTACCTTTTTCATCACTTTGTCGATCCCAATTCTGTGTCTCCCACCTCTTTCTCCTTCTGCTCTCCTGCACTTCCTCATTCCACCACCACGTCTCTTTTTCCTCCTTTCCATTTCCAGATGTCACATCAAGTACCTTTCTAACTGTCTCCCTTATCACTTCTGCAGTAGTTCCACAATCATCCAGCACCTCTTCACCACCACCGAGCCCCTGTCTGACCTCTTCCCTGAACCTCACACTACAGTCTTCCTCTGACTAATATACTATAATAATGCTGAGTAATGGTTATAAGCTTGGATTTAAACTAATATAAGCGATGTTATATGTTCTCTGAAGCATATTGCTAAATGATATTATATAATACTAGATTCTACAACTGATAGCTGAAGCTGACCTGAGTCTACATGGGTGAACTTTATGCACCCTCTTATTCATTATTATTATATTTATTATCATTATATCATAAACTGAACTAGATACATTTCTCAACAGCAAAGATTTTGTGCAAAAATTCTTCTCCTGTGTCATCTGTTGTGTAATGAAAAAAAAAAAATCAGAAGTCTTATGACATCACAGCTCATTTGCATATCCTAATTCATATGCCATTATTTAATCTGAATCACAAACACATTATTATTATTATTATTATTATTATTATTATATATTCTAAGAGTAAACTTAATTTACTCTTTTATATCTGTAGATAATTTGTGTGTACATTTTTGCTCTTTTACATTTAATTAAATTACACATTTATATTTGTACTTTACGTATTTTATTAGTATTTCTTTGTGACAATGTCTGTTGTGTTGTTCTATAAAAGCTGTGTATGAAAAAAAAAATCAGAAGTCTTATGACATCACAGCTCATTTGCATATCCTAATTCATATGCCATTATTTAATCTGAATCACAAACACATTATTATTATTATATATTCTAAGAGTAAACTTAATTTACTCTTTTATATCTGTAGATAATTTGTGTGTACATTTTTGCTCTTTTACATTTAATTAAATTACACATTTATATTTGTACTTTACGTATTTTATTAGTATTTCTTTGTGACAATGTCTGTTGTGTTGTTCTATAAAAGCTGTGTATGAAAAAATAAAAATAAAAGACATTTGGGAAAGCTTTTAAAAGTATTTATAATAATGTACAGATAAAACAAATTTGTAATTAATAATAAAAAATTCATTACTACATCAAAAATGTAGCAAATAAGACATTAAACAAAAAAAGAAAAATACATATCATAAAAATATGCGTCTCAATTTTCTGGTATAAAGCATTAAAGACCAGACAGTGTCACAATGAAATACTAAAGAAATACAAAAACTGCAAAAATAAATGTATAATTAACCCATAAAGAGTAAGAATGACCAGAAAAATGATCTACAAATATAAAATGTCAAATATAAATAAAAAAGAGACGTCATAAGACTTTATCCCTCAGCATATAAATTATTTTTTTATCACCGTAAAATGTAAAGTAATAAAATCCATAAATAACTGCTTCCTGTCAGGAAGTCTATAGTATGCAGACTTTTTACACATAGATGTAAACTATAATAAACTGAATGCTGTATGGCTCTATACATAAATATAGATTACTAGACATTTATTCATGTACAAAGTTCATGTAAGAGATCTTTTTTTTTTATTCATGTAAGAGATAAATCACCGCTGTGATCTTTGTGACTCGGTCTGACGACAAAGGAAGCTGATTTGCGTTATGCATTTATTGACGGCTGAGGGAACGCGCCGTGTGCTGTTTTTCTTCCATGATTCCAAAGTCTTCAGAGCTGCTTCAGGGTTGCTGGGTGCCAGATCATGAATGGCATAGATGACTGAGAGCTGCACTTCCCATGGCATACCTGCACACAACATCCAATACAAAATTAGGGTCTGCTGAAGCACAAAACTAAAAATCAGAGAATAAAAATCAAGATCGATAAAAACATTTGATGCTTCAGAAATACCTTTTGAGAAGCTTCGCATTCCAAACTGATTGATGCTTCTTGCCAGGTTTTCGAGTGACGTTAGCATGTTCTCCTTAAGTCCTAGTTGACCAAGTCGCCCTGTTTGAGAAGGACAAAAACCACGAGTGAAAAGATGAAGAATCCAGGAATAATGTGAGATGATGCTCTGAAACAGGATTTACAGTAAACTTACCAAGTAGCCTGAAAACTGCTGCTACACAGACGTCTCGGAACGGTGTTTGCTCTGTTCTTGCTTGCCTCAGCCAAGTGTTCAGGATCAGCCAAAGATCCTTCCTAGTAAATAAAAAAGAGGAGAAATGAATATGTTGAGGGTCTTTGTAGTGGTATTGGAGCAGCCATTGTGGTTTTACGATCAATTATGAGTTTATACAAAAATGGGAACTTGCAAACAACCACTAGAACTTTGACCCTTAATGGAAAAAGTCAGGAATGAGAACTAGGTCCTACAGGTAATGATGCTTTATAATGTACTTTACACCACTGAGAAAGCCGGGGGCAGAGCACTGGATCAGCCATGACTACAGCACCCCTGGAGCACAGAAAATTAAGGGTCTTGCTCAAGGGCCTAAGAGTGGTACTTGGTGATCCTGGGGCTTGAACCCCCGACCTTCCGATCAGTAATCCAGAGCCTTCACCACTGAGCTACCACTTCCTGAAAAAAGACCCTCTCATGGTGAAATACTTACAGCTAAAGTTACAGAATTCTCTCTGACTGTCTGAACACTGATCCTGGAAACTTCATTTATAAATGCACAATAAACATTTCCTCACAGAAACATCACCATATCAACAATTACCCAATTTTTCCCTGTGAGATCTTATTGTATTAAAGATAAGATATAAAAATGGCGCCTAAATAATAACTTTACAGCTGAAATCCTCTCAGCACTGATGTTATAGAAAAATAATCGGTCATTTCTAAACCAAAAGTTCAAGTATTAAAAAGCTGAGAATGAAATATGTTGAAGATGTTTTGCATTCAGTACCATATAATATTGGTAATGGTCCAAGTCCAGCCCAGTTGTGCACACAGAAGATCCAGGCTGAAGATGTAGTTCCAGGTAGCAGGGCAGAGATTAAAACCATACCAGCTGTTCTCCAGGAACCTCAGACTGCTGTCTTCCAGAAAAGACTTCAGGGTGCTGGTGATAGCATTGTGGATGTTTCCTGGAGGCTCCTGGGAGAAAATACAATATAGAAAATATAATCTTTTCTTAAACTCGCTGTGCAATAAAGCAATAGTTACAATATTGTAGTGACAACATGAATTTATAAGGAATTTGTCCCACTAGATTACACTGATACTTGGAAATCAAAGTTAGAATAAGAAGGCAGTAAAATACATGATAAAGTCCAATTGAAAAAAAGACAATGCCACTGAGAGGAACACTGAGGATCTGCTTCTTACCTCATTCCAGGGCAGATACTTGTTGAGGAAATTAAATATCTTTCCTCTTGCTTTCCGGTTGCTCACTATGTGAATCGCTCGGCATAAAGAGCTGTCATGGGATAAAATACTTGGCCATGCTGTCACCATGCCCATAATCACTTGGGGGGCTTCAAGAAAGTCTGCAAAGCAACAAGACAACAGGACGTAAATACACTGTATAAAAAGAAAGACGTTGCATAGAAAACGTCAACACGCCTGTATGAAATTGCAGGTTTTTGTAAATTCAAGATGGAGACAAAATATTTATTCAGTCACCCAAAACCCTGTGGAAAAACACCATAATGTCTGTAAAGCATGGTGGGGGTGACATAATGCTTTGAGGCTGCTGGTCAAAATGCTGAAAAAAAGCTGAGGAAATTCACACATCGAATTTACCAAAGACATGGCTTCAGGAAAGGATAATCAAAGTTCTGGAATGTTCCAGCCAGAGCCCAGAACCCATTGTGAACAAAAAAAACCTATGAATTTTTTTAATTTTTTATTTATTGTTTAGTGTTAGATCAAATTAAGGATGTAATAAATCTGACATTTACGTTTACATCTTTATATTTTTATAACCTGCAATTTCATAAGGGTGTGTGGACTTTTTACATCCACTGTACATCACCAAATACAAGACACAATTGTCCTCTCTGTATCAGTGTCCATTTTTAGTAGATAAGTAATAAAATATCAGTATAATCTCACCTTCTTTAAGGAGTCTGTAGGCGAGACCATGTGCTTTGTGAGAGTCTCCTCTCTGTTGACACACGCCTACATAAACCCTACAGAGAGACTGCAGGAGATCATGTCCCATAAACCCTCTCTCTGCCTTGATCTTCTTCAAAATCACAGACAGAAACGTCTCTACTAAGCACTAAATGAGACGGAAGAAAACGATCATTCGATATGTACAACAAGACCGGGTTCAGGAAAACCACTAGATATTGTATAAACCAAAATCTAGATTCAATATTCGATCAATCATATCTACTGTTCAATTTAAGAACATCAGGACCAGTGAATTATGGATCGACTTTGAAATATGAGAAACTCAAATCCACAGCTAAAGAATAAAGTGTTTAAATCGCATGCACTGAACTGACCTCGTTTGCACAAAACACAGAAATGACGTGTTTCTCTTCATCTCTCAGAACTGGAAGTTCACTTGTTCCTGTAAGTGCATGAATCCTGTCTGTATCAGAACAGGACTTTTGTAGTGTTTCTAATGCACTGTACAGGAGAGATTGTGTTGTGTGTGTTGTGTTTGTAGGATCAGGTGAAGCAGCATCAAGTCGAGGCTTTTGAGCTTTCCTGGGTGGTGACATGTCTGATCCAGTTCTCTTTGCTGTGGGCTTTGGGTCTGTATGAATATTAAATAAAATATGCACAATAAAATAAACAATAAAACAAAGCTGCGTGTTTGATTTCTGCATAATGAATATAACTTTCAATCTGATCATCTGATCATTTGAGGGAAATGTACAAATAGCTTTAGCACATGTTTATATAAATCTGTATCTCCTCTAGAAAATAGTTTATAACATGTCACATCTAAATACCTTTGTCAGCTTCCTGCTCGTTCTCAGTCTGCGTGGAGGAGCACTTTTTCTCTGTAATGACAAACAATTTATTACAGTCAAAGCAAATACCTTCTACATCAACATCTACAGAAACTCAGAGAGATTTCAGTGTTACCTTTGTTCAACTCATTTCCCTGTTTGAAGAGTTTTTCCTGTTGAGGATCAAAACAATTACAGTTTTATTTAGTCACAATTCTCACTAAAAGTTCAATGATGTTTGCATTTAAAAATGAAAAAAGAAAGTACCTCCATTAAGCAAAAGCTTTTCTCAAAACTGCTGATTTTGCATTTCAGGACATGGATTTCAAGATTTTGTTTGGTGTTCGCTTCTGTGAAATAATTTCAAAAATGAAATGAAAAGGTGCTCAGATCACATTATCACATTATATGTTTATTTTAATAAAACTGAATCATGCAGTAATAATCAACTTGTACTTTCTTACACACCTTTAAGTTCCAAAAGCTGTTTTTCAACACTGTCATTTCTGTAGGAAAGAAGAAAAGAATTAAATATATTTTTATATTATTATATTAAAGCTGCAATTTTTTTTTCCCATTAAAAATGACACAAAATAATTGTTATAGTTAGTGTTACACTGTTACTAAAATTATTATTATTATTATTATTATTATTATTATTATGAACACATTATTAGATATTAGTTTCAATATAAGCATTTTGATTAAAAAAAGGAAAAAAATTAAGTAAACAAACAATTCCCTAGGTTATATGTGTGTAGCATACAATTACAGAATACCTACAGAATCTAGAGCAACAATTATCTCATTTAAACAATTGAGAAGTTGAGGGCCTCGCTCAAGGGCCCATCGATGCGGAATTTGAACTCACGGCCTTCTGATTAGACTTCCAACCATTTTAACCACTGTGCTACCCCTTCCTTCATTCTCTGTGTACG
The DNA here is from genome assembly GCF_014805685.1 of Silurus meridionalis. Taxonomy (NCBI): domain Eukaryota; kingdom Metazoa; phylum Chordata; class Actinopteri; order Siluriformes; family Siluridae; genus Silurus; species Silurus meridionalis. The sequence goes on along the minus strand of NC_060887.1, from coordinate 4,649,606 downwards.
ATGTTTACTATAAAATGATGTGTGTTAAAATAAGCGCTTCGAGCCAATCAGAATAGAGAATTCAACTGAGTTTTGGGATAAAATATAAACAGCAACAACAACAACAAAAAAAAACATACTTGTGAGTTCTGATATTCTGCATCTTCAGAGTCTTCAAAGGCTGAAGCTCCGACTGGCTTGTGCGTGTCTTTTCCATTTCTGTAGATCTTTTCTAGTTTTTACTTCTAGAGTTTGATGAATCTGGAAAAACAGAAAACAGTTTTAATCACAAATCCTCCAGTATTTTAATTTTTTATGACAATCACATGTACATGCTCAGTGTTTCTAAAGTGTATTTTCTCCTTTTTTTGTGTGCAGATTATCCACAAGGTGACTATTAGAAATATAATGATGTGTAGGTTTTCATGAAAAGGGGGCGTGGTGTTTGGAGGGGGCGTGATCTGGGGGCGTGGCGCACGCCCGCTCAGCTCCAGAATGAAGTTTTGCCGGTTCGGTTTTTATGAATGACGATGGGACGTGTTTACTCAACTGCTTACAGCCTTTAAAGGTATTTGTGAGAATAATGTAGTAATGGTGTTACATATTATGACGATGTTGGAAGTTTATTGATATGTTTCATGCTAGCTAGATCGCGCTTCCCGGAAGTTGTGAGTGCACACGTGACTAACGCGTGGCTAGCGCGGATCATTCATGAAATCGGTGAAACCTAAGATCAGGTTCGTGAACATGAACTTGTAAACTTACCGCAAGTGTGTTTCTTCTGAAATGAATCGCGGTTCGGCGCGGTGTTCCGGCTTTTAAACACGCAGCGCACTGTGACGTCACATGTGTTATTGCGCCTCGTGCGCGTTGCATTACAACGCCACTGTGTTGTACAATAGATATAGAGTATGTGGTTTGTTTACAGTTAAATACTTTACCTTGTGGGTATCTAACTAAATATACACTATTACACGAGGACTAATGGAAATTGATCTCATCTTACATTTTCAATTCTCAATTCTATCATTATTTGCTTTGATAATGTTGATGGAGGAATATAGAGAAGGTCAAGAGTGGAGTCGTGGTTTTGTATTAGGAAGTCTGGTGTGTCTGAGAAGTATGTGACGGTGATGCAGGACATGTGTGAGGGTGATGCAGGACATGTGTGACAGCAGTGAAGTGCATCAATGATCGGCTCTGAGCCCTTTTCAGTTTTGGACAGGTTAACGGACGAGGTCAACTCTTTTTTTTTTATTGATGCACTTCAGACAGAAAGACACTTAGGTGAGAAAGACAATGGAACAGTGGTTAATTTAGTCCAACAACAAGTTATACCACAATCACAATTATGAATGTGAGCATCAAGAACAGGAGAAAGAAAGAAAGAAAGAAAGAAAGAAAGAAAGAAAGAAAGAAAGAAAGAAAAGGAAATAACAACAGAAAGAACAACACAACACAAAACAAACAAACAAAAAAAAACACCCCAAAAGATTTGCACCTAAGTACATTAACACTCTCATAGGATATATGTTTTCCTTTCTTCTTTCTACATCTACCAAGAAGTCAGGGACAAGGGGAAGAGCTCAAGAAGTCCAAACAAAGAGAACAGGATTTTATTTTTCTCTTTCTCTTAAATATGATAAGATTGGTTGCCAGGTGGTGTAAAACTTTTCCGTAATACTAAGTAATGTAAATCTGATCTTTTCTATTTGAATAAACTGAGACAGGTCATGTATTTAATAAGAAGAACTGGGTGGGTGAGGATTCTTCCAGTTCAGTAATATAAGTCTCTTTGCTACTATAAAACAAAAGGCGAGCATGTTTGATTGTAAGGAGGACAAGGAGGGATTTGTGGGGTTGAGTCCAAATAATGCTATTAGGGGACAAGGTTTAATATCTAAAATGAAGTGTTCAGAGATTGATTTAAAAATTGATGTCCAGAAAGAGGTCAAGGCTGGGCAAAGCCAAAAAGTATGATAAAGAGTAGCCGGAGCCGCCGACACCGATCACAAGTTGGATCCAAACCAGGGTTAATTTTAGATAGTTTGGTCTTTGTCCAATACACTCTATGCAACAATTTAAACTGGATTAACGAATGACGGGCGCATATAGAGGAGGAATGTACACGACCAAGAGCCTTAGACCATTCCTCATCCGTGAAATTATAATTAAGGTCCGATTCCCAGTTACTCTTTATTTTAGAAAGCGATGAAGAGCCGAATGAACAACGAATAAAAAAATAGTTTTATAAATATTAGAGACAGTACCCTTACAAAGTTTTGTTTCTAAAACTCGATCAATCTCTTGTTTAGGAGGTGGGTGCAGGAAATGAGAGGATGTGTTCCTTACAAAATCACGAATTTGGAGATATCGGAAAAAATGAGTTTTATGGAGGTTGAATTTTTCTGACAGGTAGGAAAAAGTGACAAATGTATTCTCCTGAAAAAGATCATTAATGTTTACAATGCCCCTTCTAAACCACAGTGCAAAGGATCTGTCCGAAATAGAGGGTAGAAAGGAGGGGTTTTTATATATAGGAGACAGACCTGATGCTGCCTGGAAATCAAAATGTTTTCTAAATTGTTTCCAGATTTTAAGGCTTTGTAGAACTAAAGGATTGGAGGAGTAATCGGATGTCTTTAACGCTAATGAAGAGCATAATAAAGCATGCAGAGGCACATGAGGACGGACGAGGTCAGACAGGAGTCTCTCCGTGGACTATGATGTTTGCCGACGGAGCAACTGCAATTCCCTGATTTTGTATTTTTTTGTATGTTTGTCACATGTTAATGTTTCAGATCATCAACCTCATTTAAATATTAGTAACAATAACACAACTGAACATGCAGTTTTTATTATTGAGAAAACAAAATCCAAAACTACATGCCCCTGTGTGAAAAAGTGATTGCCCACTAAACTTAATAATTGGTTAGGCTGCCCTTAGCAGCAACAACTGCAATCAGGAGTTTGTGATAACTTGTGATGAGTCTGTTACAGTCTTCATTTTGTCTGTCCTCAGCCATTCAGAGGTGGACTTGCTGGTGTGTTTTGGATCATTGTCCTGCTGCAGAACCCAAGTTCACTTCAGCTTGAAGTCACAAACAGATTCTCCTTCAGCATTTTTTAGTAAACAGCAGAATTCATGGATCCATTTATTACAGCAAGTCTTCCAGGTCCTGAAGCAGCAAAACAGCCCCAGACCATCACACTACCACCACCATATTTCACTGTTGGTATGACGCTCTTTTTCTCAAATGCGGTGTTACTTTTACGCAAGGCGTGACGGGACACACACCTTACAAAAAGTTAAACTTTCGAGTATTTTCCCAAAAGTCTTGGGGATCATCAAGATGTTTTCTGGCAAAACTGAGACTAGCCTTTATGTTCTTTTGCTCAGCAGCTGTTTCAGTCTTAGATCTCTGCCGTGTAGATCATTTTTGCCGTCTCTTTCTCATGGTGGAGTCATGAACACTGACCTTAACTGAGGCAAGTGAGGCTGCAGTTCTTTGGATGTTGTTATGGGGTCTTTTGTGATCTCTTGGATGAGTCGTCGTTGTGCTCTTGGGGTAATTTTGGTCAGCCGGCCACTCCTGGGAAGGTCACTGTTTCATGTTTTTGCCATGTGTGAACAAAAAAGTTAGCACAGTTTTAACAGGGGGGCAAACACTTTTTCACACGGGGCCATGTAGTTTTGGATTTTGTTTCCCCTTTATTTAAAATCTGCATGTCGTGTTCACTTGTGTATCTTTTACTAATATTTAAATTAGTTTGACGATCTGAAATATTAAAGTGTGACAAACATGCAAATAAACAGTGTTGGGCGGTAACGCGTTACTTTTGACAATAACTAATACTGTAACAATACTGTAAAAATAAAGTAACTCCATTACCATTACAGTATGGTGCGTTACCCGTTACTTTTATAAATGAATGAATTTGGGCTGAAGTGTAGACTACAGCCTAACCAGCTTACAGCAGCGTCGCATTGTAGGATTGGTGGATGAACCACTGTAAACACGAAGAAGACGCGCTGTGGGCGTGTCTCCGTTTATTCAGGTCTGTAATGGCAAGTCGAGGCGAGAGCAAGACGAGTTTCTCAAAGTGGAAATATGCTCATTATTTCACTTTAGTTGAGTATAAAGACAAAAAATGTCAAATGTAAGCTGTGTCTTTCTGGTTCGAAGCTCGTATCTACTGCGATAAACAGCAACTCAATCTGCTTAAGCTCCTTCAGAATCTACATGCCTCGACGAAGCTAGAAGCTAACCCTGTGTTCTGTTTTCATACTTCAGCTGTGAAAAGAACATGTTTAAGAGCTCAACACAACAGGAGAAGCCACTTTAGTGTTTAATTGTGAATATATTATTCAGCTTGTTTTGTTATTTATTTCAGAAATGCTTGTGATGTATTCAGTTTGTGCTGCTCTGACTTTAATAAAATAGTGTTTAAAAATGACTTTGTGTTTAAGTCAGTTTTGTGTTTGTAGACCATAACACATAAAAGGGCATTAATGGGAACATTAAAGAAGGTTCTTTAAAAAAGTAACTAAAAAGTTACTTTTAACAGTAACGCATTACTTTTTGGTGTAAATAATCAACAAAGTAATTGAGTTACTTTTTGAATGAAGTAACGAGTAACTGTAACTAGTTACTATTTTTTAGTAACGAGCAAAACACTGCAAATAAATATACACAATGGTGTGAAAAAGTTTTATACTACTACAAAAGTATGTACTTGATATACAATGCTATTTTTTCTTTCTTTCTTTGTCTTCCAACAGTCATTTAGTTGAATCTTCTGAGGAGAAGTGGGTTCCACACACCAGCTATCAACCAGAAAAGAGGTTCAAGCAGTCTCCAAACTCAGCACCTGTTTCAGGTCTGTAATGGCAAGTCGAGGCGAGAGCAAGACGAGTTTCTCAAAGTGGAAATATGCTCATTATTTCACTTTAGTTGAGTATAAAGACAAAAAATGTCAAATGTAAGCTGTGTCTTTCTGGTTCGAAGCTCGTATCTACTGCGATAAACAGCAACTCCAATCTGCTTAAGCTCCTTCAGAATCTACATGCCTCGACGAAGCTAGAAGCTAACCCTGTGTTCTGTTTTCATACTTCAGCTGTGAAAAGAACATGTTTAAGAGCTCAACACAACAGGAGAAGCCACTTTAGTGTTTAATTGTGAATATATTATTCAGCTTGTTTTGTTATTTATTTCAGAAATGCTTGTGATGTATTCAGTTTGTGCTGCTCTGACTTTAATAAAATAGTGTTTAAAAATGACTTTGTGTTTAAGTCAGTTTTGTGTTTGTAGACCATAACACATAAAAGGGCATTAATGGGAACATTAAAGAAGGTTCTTTAAAAAAGTAACTAAAAAGTTACTTTTAACAGTAACGCATTACTTTTTGGTGTAAATAATCAACAAAGTAATTGAGTTACTTTTTGAATGAAGTAACGAGTAACTGTAACTAGTTACTATTTTTTAGTAACGAGCAAAACACTGCAAATAAATATACACAATGGTGTGAAAAAGTTTTATACTACTACAAAAGTATGTACTTGATATACAATGCTATTTTTTCTTTCTTTCTTTGTCTTCCAACAGTCATTTAGTTGAATCTTCTGAGGAGAAGTGGGTTCCACACACCAGCTATCAACCAGAAAAGAGGTTCAAGCAGTCTCCAAACTCAGCACCTGTTTCAGGTCTGTAATGGCAAGTCGAGGCGAGAGCAAGACGAGTTTCTCAAAGTGGAAATATGCTCATTATTTCACTTTAGTTGAGTATAAAGACAAAAAATGTCAAATGTAAGCTGTGTCTTTCTGGTTCGAAGCTCGTATCTACTGCGATAAACAGCAACTCCAATCTGCTTAAGCTCCTTCAGAATCTACATGCCTCGACGAAGCTAGAAGCTAACCCTGTGTTCTGTTTTCATACTTCAGCTGTGAAAAGAACATGTTTAAGAGCTCAACACAACAGGAGAAGCCACTTTAGTGTTTAATTGTGAATATATTATTCAGCTTGTTTTGTTATTTATTTCAGAAATGCTTGTGATGTATTCAGTTTGTGCTGCTCTGACTTTAATAAAATAGTGTTTAAAAATGACTTTGTGTTTAAGTCAGTTTTGTGTTTGTAGACCATAACACATAAAAGGGCATTAATGGGAACATTAAAGAAGGTTCTTTAAAAAAGTAACTAAAAAGTTACTTTTAACAGTAACGCATTACTTTTTGGTGTAAATAATCAACAAAGTAATTGAGTTACTTTTTGAATGAAGTAACGAGTAACTGTAACTAGTTACTATTTTTTAGTAACGAGCAAAACACTGCAAATAAATATACACAATGGTGTGAAAAAGTTTTATACTACTACAAAAGTATGTACTTGATATACAATGCTATTTTTTCTTTCTTTCTTTGTCTTCCAACAGTCATTTAGTTGAATCTTCTGAGGAGAAGTGGGTTCCACACACCAGCTATCAACCAGAAAAGAGGTTCAAGCAGTCTCCAAACTCAGCACCTGTTTCAGCTCTACCAGTAAGAGTGAAGGGGCTGGATGTTCTCTGGTTCAGGCAAACTTTCTTGTAGTTTTATTATTGAAAATACCCTAAATATATTACACAAATGCTTAACATATAATGTAACTGTGTGTTTTGGGAAGACTATTTTAAGGAATGTGGTGATATTTTGCAATGAGCTCAGACAGCTAACGTGCTTCATTTGAAGGTCATGTTCAGTTCACTTTGTAAAATTTGAATGAAATGTTTTAAAATACAGCATTTTTGTGTAAGTTATAGTTATTACAAAAAACTATATTTAAATGGGTTGTGGGTTGTGGAAGGAGTTAATAGAATCTTTAGTATTTAAGTCAAAGAATCATACAAAAGCCATATGATACACAGTCATACGCCTAATGCTAATTACAAATGCTAAATTGAGAATGAATCTTTCTTTTTGGATAAATCTGTGCTTGATTTGCGTTAAAGGACGGCTTAAAGACCAGACAGAATCCTCTGCCAGCTGGTCAGTTACATTTCACCGTCCGTGTTCTGCTTTCTGTGAATCAGTTTTGGCTAACGTTAATGCTAAACACGTGATTATTGAGTTATAGTTATAGGGGATTCTTAGCCTTGTTAACCCTGTGGTTATTTATGATCTTAGACGTATAACATAACGTGCTTCACATAACATCCGGTCTAAAACACAGAAAATATATCATCATGTTGAATTATCAGCAAATGTCTAGTATTTCAGGAGCTTAGCATGGTTGTGATCACCTCTATTTCACACACAAAAGTGGTCGTAAAACAATAAGGAGAGACAAAAGCCCCATGTGCTAGGTGGCCAAGTTTTTAAATAAAAAAATAAAATGAAAGTAAATATAAAGTAACCATATCCTGTTAGAGGAAATAAATTCCACCATTAGGGTCCCTTAACTGGTTCCATTGTGTAGTGGCTAACATGATTTTCAAAGCCCTTTTTCTCACTCTGGATGTATACAGTTCTTGAAAAGTGGGCAGGGGGACACCGATAACCATTGCAGCCGTCTAAACTGTCCTCTGTAGTCCTCTGATGTCTGATTTTACAGCTTTTAGAGTAGCTCCTCTCAGCCACTCTATGAAGATCAATGATGAGGATTAATCTTGCTCATATTAATGAATTAATCATGTACTACAGAATTTGAAATTAACTTAACTAAGAAAAGAAAGCTGATGGTACATTGAGTTTTTCAAAACTGGATTGTTGCAATCTGGAAACATATTACCTGAATCATTATTTCTGCTTATTTATGCTGTGCAGGTGATTGTGTAGATCCATAGGGTAGTGGTCATCACATCTGCTTAACATGCAGAAGGTTCTGAGTTCAACTTTCAGTGGGACCATGCAGGTTGTAAACATGAATAAGGTTTATATATTACAAATTGTTACTCAATCCTGGAAATAAATAAACAGTTTTGCATGTTTCTGCATTGTGCTTGTAACAGAAATGGGGAAAAAACATTCCAAAATGGCTCAAGAGCATGTCTCCACTGTGGGTCAAACCCAAGACCTTCTGCATATAAAACAGACATGATGACCACTACACTATGGAACCTGTTGCTGACAAGCCTGATGTCCAATGTGTATTAATAGAAACATTTTCGAGATTTTTCTTAAACAAAAATAAAAATACAAGTAAATCCTGCTAGTGGGAAATTAAAATCAGAGGCTCAAGAGCATGTCTCCACTGTGGGTCAAACCCAAGACCTTCTGCATATAAAACAGACATGATGACCACTACACTCCAGTATTAACAATCAATGACTGTTTCTTCCAATGTTATAAATCACTATATACTGCTCCTTTATCTGCTGACACTTCAACATTAGAGGCCTTTTTCAAAATGTATGTATTCCTACAATAAGTGTAGGTACAGCATTACAATTGGATGAGTTTATATCTGATACAGAAATAGCCTTAGCAAGTCTGCCTTCTGGTAAATCACCTGGACCAGGATACGAAAATCTTAGCAAAAACTCTGACCTGCCGTCTGGAGAAAGTTCTGCCTTGTGTTATTTCACCTGAACAAACAGTCTTCATCAAGAACAGATACTCTTCTTGTAATATTGGGCGCATGTTGAATGTTATATATAACCCATCTCTATCTGACACTTCTTTAGAGGTGGAGAAGCAGAAGGTTGAGGAGCAGAAGGTGGAGGAGCAGAAGGTGGAGGAGCAGAAGTTGAGGAGCAGAAGGTGGAGGAGCAGAAGGTTGAGGAGCAGAAGGTGGAGGAGCAGAAGTTGGGGAGCAGAAGGTGGAGGATCAAAAAGAACAGGCTGAAGTCCTTTAGACTTTTGGGGACTTTAGAGAATGTGAGAAAATGTATAACTGTGTGTAGATAATCAGGTAAAATATTATTTATGAGTCTGACTTTGTTGAAGGTGTTTATGTCTCACCATAAATCTGATTATCACGAATCACACAGCACAACTTACTCAAAAGTCTAATGCTGAATGCTTCCTGTTTTTTTTTAACCTAAATAAATGTAAATGAAGTGATGAACACACTGGATGTTGTTGTTCTGTAGACAGTCACACTGCTGCTGAGAAATCTGGACTGTACTGTGGATGACGGACCTGTAGGAAGCGTTCCTGAGATTTGGGACTGTCCTCACTGCACACGTCATTTATAACTACTGATCCTTACATTTTCCTTCTTTCTCAGTAACTTGGGGTTTCCTCCCTGTACTCAGCTGGAGTATTTTCTGAATGTGGAGAGCTCTGATATTGCGAACCTTTAACACGTTTGATGTGCACTCTTTGCTTTGTGTTTCTGCTCGCTGTCCCGTACAGGTCATGATGAAGAACGGACGCTCAAAAGACATCGGGTATGTGAAGTTTTCATGTCCTGATGAGGCTCGAGAAGACATCATGGAGATGAATGGCAGGGTGCTGGGCAGCAGGACTGTGTACTTAAGTCCTCTCAGACCACCCAGGGACGAAGTCACGGCATGAAGGTAGAAACCATCTCGCCTTCAAAACCCTGCCCAGACCCAAGACCCAACGCCAACAAGAACATCCATCCACAGAGTGAGTCAAAGCCGTCCGATTAGTTTTGTGTTAAGTGCAGTTAAAGATTTAAAACAGAAGAGAACTTTTCATGTTAGCAAAATTTACCTTCTGATTGGATGCTAACATGAGATGATTGTCTGCATCTACAGATGTTCCAGTTGCAGATCCTGGAAAAGAAAACCAGCAGCAGTGGAACAGGCGATTCACACCACAGCCTCTCAGACTGGACACACAGGAACTATTCTGATTCTATTTCCAGTGTGTTTTATAGAGACCTTCATGATCTGGAGCAGGTTTTGGTCACAGCTGTGTTTGGTCACATGTAATAATTGGTTTAATACTGAGTGATTGATCAGTGTGTATTATTAAAGTCAGCAATGCAAACACACACATGCACTCAAACATTGGATGCTGAATTTGTTCTGTTTTCTGTAGGAATTAGGATTAGATCCTCTATTATACCAGAACCAGTGTACACTTGCAGCAAGTTTCTGCTCTCAGAAAATGACCTTTAAATAAAAGTGCTTCATTGTTCATTCACCAGTGAGACCAGAACCTTGTTAATAAAAGAACACCGCTGTTCTGTTTATATTATGGATACAGACAGTGCTTGTTATTTCTCATGGTTTTCTACATGAGAGTGATGTAAAGCTCATGTTTTTGCTTTCTGTATCTCCTCACTCACTCCTACAGGTGGTACTGCACAATGGACGGTCCAAAGGCTTTGGATTTGTCTGATATTCCTCTCTGGATGAAGACACTAATGCCATCAGAGAGTTGAATGGAAAGCTGGTGAGCAGGAGGTCACTGTGTATCACTATGGCTGAGCAGTGGACAGGGAGCAGCCGCCACACCAAGCCCTACCTCCATCCATCCAGGAACATGCAGTGGTTCCATCTACAGTGTAAGTCATACTGTCCTCATAATGTCCTACAAAACTTTACTAAACACACACTGTGTACCGGTCAAACACACACATTATGTAAAGTAACACATCTCTGTTTTTCTCTTTCAGGTCATCGTGCTGTCGTTCTGCTCCACTGAATTCATCATTTTATTTATTTTGCTTTTAATTATTATTTCTTTCTCTTTTTTACAGAAATAGTTTTATTACTGTAAATAAATATGTAAATAACTAACAGTAATGAAGGTGTTTCATTATTGATCATTCATAAAATTCCCTCTTAATACATGAGAACTTTCATTAGAACTGAAAGAGACGGTGCTGTGAAAAGAGAACAGTAATAACAGAGTTGTGTTCGTGAAAACCCTGAAACAGATCATGTAAATACACTACTCTGACGCTGACACCATTTATTTAATGGATGAATAAAATTGATCTGAAATAAATTCAAATATTTAAGCTGTAATACTGCACTGTATTTAACTTATTATTATTATTATTATTATTATTATTATTATATATTGTTATAATTTTAAATGTATTGATAGATTTTATTTTGAAACTTTATATTTTGATGTTTTATTTCAGTTAATAAATTTTTATTGTATTTAATTTGTGTCGGTTTATGTTCTAATCTCTAATATACACTAAAAGCCTTTATATTTATAAATGTGTATTTAAATCACAGATATTAAAAAATTAATAATATGTAAAAAGATCTAATATCTACCAAAAAAATCACTCAGTGTTGATTTAAGATGTTTGGACATTTATTCCAGCTCATAAATCCTATAAAACATGCAGCATTAAACATGAACTTCCAGCAGATGAACATCTCATAATACTGTCTGGAAGTGAGAAATGTACAGGTTGTTTTACTCCATACACATGAACTTACTTTGATCAGAAACACAATCATACTCCAAATCAATTAATCAATAAAGTCAATAAAAGAATCCCAAACTGCTGTGTGTCTTGTCCTCGCTATTAATGACGTCATTAGAGCTCCACTACTTCTAATGACCTGCTGTGACAGTGAGCTCTAATACACATCACACTGCCACCTACTGGTCATTTATGATTCTGCAACATTCATAGAGTCACTCCGGTCAACTTCCGGTTCTCAACTCGGATTCACTCGCTTTATACACAGTTTACAGCCGTTTTATCTTATTTATGACTGTAATATCGCTCTTCTCTCAGGAACAACAGAAAAGCTGTGAAGACATGATATTTTATCCGCTCTTTACCTCTGTAATGTGCGCATGCGCATAGTGTCAGGTTAAAGAGACCGGGTTACGTCACAGACGGAGGGCGGGCATCTGCCTGTGACGTCACAGTAAGGCAACGTCTATAATTGGAAACGCGTCTCTGTTTCTCTCATTTCCGAGGTTTTGCTTGTGAGTAAAGAGGCATAAACATGGAGCTCTTCAGAAGGTTGAGAGATTTTTCAAACCAGAAGATCAAGAAAACTAAGCAGATTGCTGAAATGAAGGAGAAGCTGGAACACATGGAGAAAGTAGAGAAAGACTTGGATGCATTTTCTCTTCTAATGTTAGAGAAGATAACAGAAGAGAAAGAAGAGAAAGCCATTCTGCTACAGACGGTGCAAAAGCTGGAGGCTACTTTGGTTTCTGAGCGAAAGCAGCAGGAACAGGACATAACTGAGAGAAGCCAGAGCTGGGCGAGAGAACAAAAACAACTGGAGGAACGTGTTGCTCAGCTTGAGTTTATTTTGGAGCAGACCACCATGAAGCTACAGTCTTCCTTGAAAATCAATGAGGAACTGGAGAAAACTGTAGACTGTGAGAGAGAGAGCTGGACAAGAGAACAAACGAAAGTGGAGAAACATGTTGCTCAGCTTGAGGTCACTTTGGATCAGACCACCATGGAGCTCCAGTCTTCCCTGAAAATCCATGAGGAACTGGAGAAAACTGTAAAATGTGAGAGAGAGAGCTGGAAGAGAGAACAAAAACGACTGGAGGAACATGTTGCTCAGCTTAAGCTCACTTTGGAACAGACCACCATGGAGCTCCAGGATACTCAGAATCACTGTGAGAAAATAAAAAATAGTGCAGAGCAGGAGAGAGATCATTTGATCAGAGAGAAAGAGCGACTGGAGGAACGTGTTGCTCAGTTTGAGCCCACGTTGGATTTTAAAGAAAACAGGAGGATGAAAGAGAGAAAACTAAACTTGACATAGAGGAGAGGAACAACTTACAGCTTCAGACCAACAGGGGGCTCCAGGATACCCAGAATCTCTGTGAGGAAGAAAAGAAGACTTCAGAGAATAAAACAGATCATTATATGAGAGTCCGAGAGCGATGGGAGGAAATTGTTGCTCAGCTGAGACAAGAAAACATTCAAAAGAAAAGGAGAAATAGAAAAAAAAGAAGGCGACAAGAGAAACAGAGAGTCTGAACATGCCTTTTTCCTCTTTCTGTTTCTCTTATGGCTATTTATGATAGTTTTACACTTATAGTCAATAGTATAAAGCTGAGTGTAAAGCTATTGTATCTTGTAGATCGTCTCGTCTTTTGATCATTTTTTATTTCTGTCTTGTCAAATCTTTTTTTATCTTTTTTTAAATCTTGATTTTAATCTTTTACTACAAAGAGTCACAATAAACACTAATAACAACCATTATTTTTGTCTTCCTTACAAACGCTGTATGACCTCCTCATGGATTCTTCCACTTAGTTTATATCGCTCTTGTGGGGCAGGGGGCTGTGGCTCGGGGTCATAATGCTGAGGGGGAGGGAGGTCAGGAGGAGAGGAAACTGGTCCTCAGTGCCACATTGTGCAAAACACCACACACCCTGATAATCTTACACACTTTTTCCGGGTGGTATAAAGTCTTCCACCTGAGACATCCAGAGCTCCACATCTGCATTTCTGGAGGTGAGGAGCGTCTGAGGGGTGAAGCCTCTGTCACCTGTCATATTATAGACTACATCAGGACAATGTTTACAATTTCTACATGTTGTTAAAGTCACCAAGAAGCCAGTCATCACGTCCTGCAGCTGCATAGATCACATAGATCCAGGAGCACAGCTGTAGGAATCTAAATCAGCTTATTATTCAGTCATCATCATGGGCCGAGAAATCATCATGGTCCCTGGAGACTCTTTCTCTCCTTAATCTTCCATTGGTGTAATCCTCCAGCAGTGCCATCATGCAGCATTACACACGGGGGTCACCACAGCATTTATATGTTTACAGTAATTACACTGATCATTAACACCTTGGCAAAATCAGCATGAATTAGTGGCATCATCACCAGTGATACAATTTGAAGATGAAAATGTGACATGTGAACACGTTTCTTCATGCCAGTTTTGTCATGAACATCATTATAGTTAGGACTGAAAATGAGAACATAAAGAGAGTAACGACTGTGTGAGAGCGTAATGGCTGCATTTCCAGATTTATTGAAGGAAAATATGTCGTTATTTACACAGTGTTCTGCAGTTATCTAATGGTAGGGATTTGATGTTCTCCTGTATTCCATGCAGTCGGGCATCTCCTCCTCCTGCGCTCCCGTAGTGGAATGTGATGGTGAGACGCCGCTGATTACAAATTTAGAGTGAATTTTTATTTAACATTTGAGTTGGATTTTATAAGAAGGTGTTTATGAAACAACTATCACTCAGTACAAACCCAAATAACCTGCAGGATTTCATCTTCATGATCACAACACTTCAAACAAAACATCTACAGTACATACAGGATTCAGGGCCATTTTTCGATATTTATATGTTACAGTAATTTTGTATTATTTATATTAGGAGTCTTTAACGACTCTGTGCATATGTTTAAACAATGACTATGTTACTGTATGTACAATGATACTAATTGTGTTCATGTATTACAAACACTTTATTAGGAGCACCTATATATTCATATACACTGTGTGTGTGTGTGTGTGTGTGTGTGTGTGTGTGTGTGTGTGTGTGTGTGTGTGTGTGTGTGTGTGTGTGTGTGTGTGTGTGTGTGTGTGTGTGTGTGATTATTTGTACAAAGAGTTCCGTCTCATCACTTTCATTATTTTAGATCAAACATGTGCACTACTACTATCAGGTAAAATACAATGTCCTCGTAGGAAAAAACACCAAAAACAAAGTGTCCAAAAACTTACGACCACCAGGCTGAAATAGTCCACGCAGAAACAAAACAGAGTAAGAACAGGAGCTTTGAGGGTTGGGATTTGGACTGTAGTTTATGTTAACAGTCTGCTACACTGACTCAGGACTACAGTTTGTATCTGATCATCACTTCACCTCAACATCATTTAGCTGTAATAAATGGACATTCAGTGAAACCCAGATGAGGACGGGTTCCCTCTGGTTCCTCTAAAGGTTTCTTCCTTATGCCGTCTCGGGGAGTTTGTTCTTGCTGCAGTCGCCACCGGCTTTTTCATCAGAGACAAACTTACACATAAAGAACATCATATTTATTTGTATTCAATTCAATTCAATTCATTTTTATTTGTATAGCGCTTTTAACAATGAACATTGTCTCAAAGCAGCTTTACACAGATAATGTGGTGATTAAACATAAATATGTTCTGTGTAAGTATGTTTGTCCCTGATGAGCAACTGTGGCAAGGAAAAACTCCCCGAGATGGCATAAGGAAGAAACCTTGAGAGGAACCAGACTCAAGAGGGAACCCATCCTCATCTGGGTTGCACCAAATGTCCATTTGAAGCAGATATACAATGTTGTGGGGTACAGTGATGATGATCAGAAGCAAACTGCACTCCCGAGTCAGTGCAGCAGACCGCCGACACCAACTACAGTCCAATCCGTCCTCAAAGCACCCGTTCTACTCGAATTAAGAGACCGTCGAGCTGCACAGAAGTGTGAAGATCCAAGGAGGGAGAGCACCTATATATTCATATACACTGTGTGTGTGTGTGTGTGTGTGTGAGAGAGAGAGAGAGAGAGAGAGAGAGAGAGAGAGAGAGAGAGAGAGAGAGAGAGAGAGAGAGAGAGAGAGAGAGAGAGAGAGAGAGAGAGAGAGAGAGAGAGAGAGAGAGAGAGAGAGAGAGAGAGAGAGAGAGAGAGAGAGAGAGAGAGAGAGAGAGAGAGAGAGAGAGAGAGAGAGAGAGAGAGAGAGAGAGAGAGAGAGAGAGAGAGAGAGAGAGAGAGAGAGAGAGAGAGAGAGAGAGAGAGAGAGAGAGAGAGAGAGAGAGAGAGAGAGAGAGAGAGAGAGAGAGAGAGAGAGAGAGAGAGAGAGAGAGAGAGAGAGAGAGAGAGAGAGAGAGAGAGAGAGAGAGAGAGAGAGAGAGAGAGAGAGAGAGAGAGAGAGAGAGAGAGAGAGAGAGAGAGAGAGAGAGAGAGAGAGAGAGAGAGAGAGAGAGAGAGAGAGAGAGAGAGAGAGAGAGAGAGAGAGAGAGAGAGAGAGAGAGAGAGAGAGAGAGAGAGAGAGAGAGAGAGAGAGAGAGAGAGAGAGAGAGAGAGAGAGAGAGAGAGAGAGAGAGAGAGAGAGAGAGAGAGAGAGAGAGAGAGAGAGAGAGAGAGAGAGAGAGAGAGAGAGAGAGAGAGAGAGAGAGAGAGAGAGAGAGAGAGAGAGAGAGAGAGAGAGAGAGAGAGAGAGAGAGAGAGAGAGAGAGAGAGAGAGAGAGAGAGAGAGAGAGAGAGAGAGAGAGAGAGAGAGAGAGAGAGAGAGAGAGAGAGAGAGAGAGAGAGAGAGAGAGAGAGAGAGAGAGAGAGAGAGAGAGAGAGAGAGAGAGAGAGAGAGAGAGAGAGAGAGAGAGAGAGAGAGAGAGAGAGAGAGAGAGAGAGAGAGAGAGAGAGAGAGAGAGAGAGAGAGAGAGAGAGAGAGAGAGAGAGAGAGAGAGAGAGAGAGAGAGAGAGAGAGAGAGAGAGAGAGAGAGAGAGAGAGAGAGAGAGAGAGAGAGAGAGAGAGAGAGAGAGAGAGAGAGAGAGAGAGAGA
This sequence comes from Silurus meridionalis, assembly GCF_014805685.1. Lineage (NCBI taxonomy): Eukaryota > Metazoa > Chordata > Actinopteri > Siluriformes > Siluridae > Silurus > Silurus meridionalis. Next base: position 4,633,235 of record NC_060887.1, on the reverse strand, counting down.
GAGAGAGAGAGAGAGAGAGAGAGAGAGAGAGAGAGAGAGAGAGAGAGAGAGAGAGAGAGAGAGAGAGAGAGAGAGAGAGAGAGAGAGAGAGAGAGAGAGAGAGAGAGAGAGAGAGAGAGAGAGAGAGGACGGGAAGAGAAGGATATGGATTATTAAGTGTAACTATTGGTGTACGAAAGTTAATGTCACTGTGCAGTTTGGACTCCGGCAAGACTCGCTATGGCAGCATAACTAAAAGGGAGAACCAGAAGGTAACACAGACATGAGGGATCTCTGGGATAAGAGACGACCCACCACACCACCGTCAACAAACCTGAGTGAACGTGTGAATGTGAGGGACGACAGCATACAAATATACCAGTTCACCAAACACTCTATATCCATGCTCCTCCAGATCTGTGCCTTTACCTAAGAAAATCTACTGATAAAAGGCTTGACTAAATAAATACGTTTTCAACCTCGACTTGAACACTGAGACTGTGTCTGAGTCCCGAACACTGATTGGAAGGCTGTTCCATAACTGTGGGGCTTTATAAGAGAAAGATCTGCCCCCTGCTGTAGTCTTCATTATTTGAGGAACCAACAGATAGCCAGCACCTTTTGATCTAAGTAGGCGTGGAGGATCATACTGGTACAGAAGTTCACTCAGATACTGCGGTGCGAGACCATTGAGTGCTTTATACGTCAGTAGTAATATTTTATAGTCAATGCGAGATTTGATTGGGAGCCAGTGTAGACTGATTAAAACAGGGGTGATGTGGTCGTATTTCCTAGATCTAGTGAGGACCCTTGCTGCTGCATTCTGGACTAACTGAAGCTTATTTCTGCACTTACTCGCACACCCAGACAGTAAAGCATTACAGTAGTCTAATCTAGAAGTAACAAAAGCATGAACCAGTTTTTCTGCATCCTGTAACGACATCATATTTCTAATCTTAGCAATATTTCTAAGGTGAAAGAAGGCGATCCTGGTGATGTTATTCACGTGAGACTCAAAGGAAAGACTCGGGTCAATAATCACACCAAGGTCTTTGACAGCCGTACATGCTGAAACAGAAACACCATCCAGAGATGCTACGTAATCGGAAAGTTTACTTCTAGCTGCATGTGGTCCTAGTAAAAGTACTTCCGTCTTATCTGAGTTGAGCAGAAGAAAGTTATTAAGCATCCACTGTCTAATGTCCTTTACACACTTCTCAACATTGTTAAGCTGATCTCTCTCATCTGGCTTTGCTGAAATATACAGCTGTGTGTCATCAGCATAGCAATGGAAGCGAATCCCATGTTTATGAATAATTTCACCAAGAGGCAGCATATATAAAGAGAAAAGCAGTGGGCCTAAGACAGATCCTTGAGGAACACCAAACTTTACCTCATAGAGCGTGGAGAACTCACCATTTACATCCACAAACTGATAGCGATCAGTCAAATAAGACCTGAGCCAAGAGAGAGCTGTTCCCTTTATTCCTACAACATTCTCAAGTCTAGCAAGCAGTATAGTGTGATCAATGGTGTCAAAAGCTGCACTAAGGTCGAGCAAAACAAGTAAGGAGACAAAACCCTGATCAGAGGCCAATAACAGGTCATTTACCACCTTAACCAGCGCCGTCTCTGTGCTATGATGAGGCCGAAATCCTGACTGATACATTTCAAAAATGTTATTCATAAGCAGATGTGAGCATAACTGCTGTGCTACAACCTTTTCTAAAATTTTGGATATAAAGGGGAGATTTGATATCGGTCTGTAGTTGGACAACTGACATGGGTCAAGGTCAGGTTTCTTAATAAGGGGGTGGATAACTGCCAGTTTGAAGGATTTCGGTACATAACCAGTGCTAATGGAAGAGTTAATTATTTTTAAAACAGGTTTGATTACCTCTGGAGCTATCTGTTTAAAGAAACTAGTAGGCAAGGGATCGAGAATACAGGTTGATGATTTTGATGAGGAGATTAATGAAATTAAGTCACTCTCATGAATAGTAGTGAAGCTTTGTAATTGATTGTCTGCTATAATGACACTGCTGTCTACAGGGTTACTTGTAAAATAATTTGGATTTATATTAACCGCCTGGATTTCTTGCCTGATGTTTTCAATTTTATTATTAAAAAAGTTCATGAAATCATTACTACCTATTGATGGTGTGCATGTTAGCGCAGTGCTTTTATTCCCTGTTAATTTTGCTACCGTGCTGAATAAAAATCTAGGATTATGCTTGTTATTTTCTATGAGGGTGGAGAAATATGCTGATCTGGCAGCACTAAGAGATTTTCTATAATTTAGGAGGCTCTCCTTCCATGCTATTTGAAATACTGTTAATTTTGTTTGACGCCATTTACGCTCTAGTTTTCGAGTGTTCTGTTTTAAGGTGCGCGTATGATCATTATACCACTGTGCAAATTTTTTCTCCCTGATCATTTTGGTCTTAAGGGGAGCTACATCATCTAGAGTGTAACGTAACGTTGTTTCTAGATGTTCAGTGGCCCAGTCGAGCTCTGCGGGGTCTGACGGAGATCTATCTAATATCGTAATATCGGGGAGGTTATTAATAAAACGCGCTGCTGTAGCTGACGTGAAAGTACGCTTAACACGGTAACGTGGTGAGGTAGAAATGCGATGACTAAGGCAAATTTTAAACGAGATTAGATAATGGTCTGAAATAGCTTCAGACTGTGGAATTATGACTAAGTTTTTTATTTTTAATCCAAATGTTAACAACAAGTCGAGAGTGTGTCCACCACTATGAGTGGGTCCTATAACATTCTGATTAATTCCGACTGAATCTAGAATGGACACAACTGCTGCTCTTAAGGAGTCTTCCTGATTATCAAAATGAATATTAAAGTCTCCACATTATCTGTGTGAGAAATGCTCTATGTGTGCGTAATAAAATGTAATCTGAGAGAGAGCGAGACGGGGTGACGTCACAGGAGGAGCTCGGGGCGTGTTTGTGTGACATCACAGTAGAGATGTCTATAAGTCAGAATGTGTCTTTGTTTCTCATTTCTCAGGTTTGTGCAGTTTTAGGAAAATAAGGGGAAAAATGTAGAGGTGTCATGAGTATGAACTGGAAGAGATATTCGAGGTGGAAAATAGAGACGCATATGAGGAACAATAGTCACTCCAGAAAACAGATATATGCCATGGCGGTAAAAGTGGTGACCACGTACACCAGGCAAAGTGTGTCGGCCGGAAGGAAAAGATAGGAAAATATAATGTAAAATAAAAATAGTAAAATAAGCAAACAGCATGCAGTCAACATGCCTTAACTATACTCAAACAGCATATGCACATATTTTCAAAACACAAGTAGAAACGTAGGTGAAAAAATCATATAAAATATATATAAATATAAAAATGAGAAGAGTAATAGGTTAATAGGCACAACACATCGTCAGATAATAAAGAAGGTAGGAGAATAGTTGCAAGAATTTGTATAAGAGGTACACTGTCCAAAACACACAGGAAGTGAGCATGAGAGAGCATGAGCTTAAGATGCAGGCAGGATGAGAGTAAGACAGGAAATGTTATATAAAGAAGTATTATGGCTTAAGAAATATATTTTAAGAAGATTTTAAGTAAAACTAAGTAAAAGACGAGAGCTATGAAAATTACGAAAAGCATTTGGAGAAAAGTGCTGATGTGTTAAAACTAAAGCCCTGGTTTGTAAAACTAGTAAAAAACACGTTTTTATACAAAGTCTACACAAAACAAAACAAAGGATGAGTTGCAGACATAGGAAAAAACCCAGACGAGATTTTTAGAAAAGTGCACGATCAGGGGATGTTTTTTAAGACAAGGTCTCCATCAAGAGATATTTTTTGTACATGTAAATTAGAATCGTATGGAGGTGAACGAGGCCTCCTGGATATGGGTGGAATTTTACTAAGAATATGTAGAAACACACCAGAAAACACGTGAGCAAAAGGTGGGATATGCAAAGCCCCATAAAATCAATGATGTGCGTAAATTGTGAGGGAGGAGACATTAGACACAATATGTACATTTTACTAGGTGTGAGATATAAAAAATAAGGATTGTTTATATCAAATTCGCACTCGCATGTGAAAGCTGGCGGGTGTCATTGCTGTCAGGATGATTCTCTCCCGAGAGCTCCATGGGACGGGTCTGAAGTGACTGCAATAAAGCTGATTTTCTCCTTCTCATTCGTGACTGGAAGATGTCTTCATTTGGTTTGTTTATGTATTATTTAAAGTTTTTGTAACTTATTGGTAAATGATTAGTGAACAGCTAAAACTAATTTGAGTATTGAGCCACAATTGTTATGTCTATTCGGACATGGGGTCTGAGTTACGAGACCCTGACCACTGTACTGTAACTCAGTGTCAGGATGTTACTGATCTTCTTATCGCCTCGGCATCATGGTGGAGTCTCCTGTCATCAGAGAGTCTTTGAGGTGCCGTGTAGAACATCCAGTGGTCAGTATGAGAGAATTGAATAACAGAATATAAGATTTTTTCTCCAAAGTTTAAATAACATTGGATTTTTTTCCATTTGATGAATTTTAACTTCATTCATTTTTTCATTCATGTATTTTTGCTCTTGTTGTGAAGTGAAGTTTGTGTCATTGCTGCTACACTGTGCATCTGAACGATCACGACTCAAATCTCACAATAAACTTTAGGGTTTTATCACATTTTCTACTTTCATTCATCTGATTGTCTCCCAGTGTCCAACTGCTCCATGGCTTTGTGTATCAGTCACCTCACAACTATAGCAAAGAGTTTTTATTATTGAGCGAGTAAATTCCAAGTGATTCAGTGCTTATGCTCAGAGACTGACCTGATTTTTTTCAACTACTGCTGAATGTTTGTTTACATTCACAATATTCAATATTATATGCACATTATATTCCACATGGATCGTGCAGTACAGTGTACAAGTTGTTAATAACATTCTTGTGTATGTTTCTATTTTCTTTATAGTGATTAATCTGTAGGATAAATCATATAAATGTGGAAATCTTCATATAATAATCATAAAAATTTATAATTTTAGAATATAAAAGTATGTTTAAATGTAGACCTTTAGGT